>NW_017805139.1:465834-507060 GCF_001891065.2 Hippocampus comes
CACCTTAAATGCCGGTCCCTGAAAATATTGTCTGACATAAACCGGTCCGTGGGGCAAAAAAGGTTGGGGACCATTGTTATAAACTGTCTGCTGAGGCCTAAAATATTGACCAAATATTTGACATCCCTGGTTTACAGTCTTGCTCATTGACGTGAAGTCTCACAATATTTATTTTTAAAAAATGTAACACAACCCATGTTTTGTTTTCTATGATTTTTCTACCAACCATTTCTGGGGCAACTTTGACTTCTGTGTTGGAGGTTTCAATGTCGATCCCTCGTTTTTTTTTTTTTTATAAATATAATAGCTCTTTTGTTCAAACGCATACAATACAAATGCAAGATGGTTTTCTATCATGTATAGAGCATGGACAATTTAATGAAAGGCTTTGATGCCTTTGAGTTTTGAACTACAAAGATCAACAAATAATTGTATGATGTCATCTTGGCCACATTGTTCAACAACATTCTTGTCAGGTCAGGATTTATTCAACATACGATTTAGAATGCAAGTCATTTCTAATGTATTAGTATCGTACAGACGCACCCTCCTGTCGGGAAATACCTTGAATCTGGCCCGCACAGCAGGACATTGTGAGAATTAAAGCTTCAGAACGCGCATATAAATCGGGCTAGCGTGTTCCCGGTGAAAACAAAACAAAACAGGCACTTAGAAATAGAAAGCACCGGTCAGTCAAGTTTGGGTGTATATTTTGAGCTGGCAGTTGGGAACGTACACAGCGAGTGACTGGCTCGAAACATCCACAGGTGCTCCACAGGTTTACTACAGTTCCCAACCGGAGAACTAAGTCGGAACAAGACGTGATGGCTGAGAAGAGGTCAAACTACACTTGTGATGAACGTCGTTCACGACCGCACAGCTAAAGCTAAATCAGCTATCACAAACGCAGTCGCAGTCGTCAGAAACAACATAAATCCACTTACAGTGATGTTAACTTCGTGCTTTTTCAGCCGGTATTTCAGACTCTTCATTTCGAATTGCTGGTTTGTCAATTTCCTTCTTTCTCTGATAAAAGCATCAACAGTTCATGAGTAGACGAAAAACAACTTCCCGTGGACTAATGTGAAGTTTTAGTCCTGTTGTTCTACGGGGTGAGTTCCACCTGACTCCTAACCGCAAAGCCTTGATCATAGAGGCGAAGGAGCCGCTGTAGCCAATCAGAAGCGAGTATTAGCGGGATGGTTTATATTTCATCCAATCGACGGCGTGATAAGGCGGGACTTCCTTGTAGTATCGACCGGAGAAGTTGGAGACATCCTGGGACAAGGAGGGGTGACGTTTATCTTACCTGAAACCGAAACACCTGAAAAACACAATAAAACATTTCTAAATATATCGGTCCGAATTTAATATAATGAATCAATTTGTTATTTTACGATTTGTATGGTGTCACAACAGACAACATCATGGCAGGTTGAGAGGAGGTGGGCAGAGTAGCCCAAAATTTTCCTCAAGATTTTTGTTCATTTAGAGCAGCGGTCCCCAAACTTTTTCCTGTGAGGGCCGCATAAGCTTTCGCTTCTGTGATGGGGGGGCCGGGGTCAGTCTGGAACAGAAAAAGGGTGACCGCAAGAGTACGGAAATGTAAAAATGGATTGTTTTCCAGAAACCCACACAAAATGAAGCCACCTCTTGACAGATGAGACTGACAGACGTTTCTTTGCACTGACAGAAACAAAAACAAAAACATCGTTTGTCCACTTTGGTTTAAATACCCCGCATTCTATTTTTCTCTTACCGAACCTTTTCGCCATGATCCCGTTCTCTGAGAGAGGGGCCGGTTTCGGATTTTTTTTTCTGGCGTTGCCAGATAACGGCACAGAAAGATGCACCAAATGTCACCTTATTGTATTTGTGTTTATGAAATAGTTACTAATTAATAGTTAATAATGAAAACAGTTCAGAACTAAGGAATATTTTATTGCAAAAGCCCAACTTTATGATCAAAGACAAATCCACATCGATGAAAAATAAATCAAAATACTCTGTGGTATTTTCAGGGGGCCGGACCAAATGCGGAGGCGGGCCGGATCCGGCCCGCGGGCCGTAGATTGGGGACAGCTGATTTAGAGTGACTCAGATGAAAAGAACAAAAAGGAGTCCTCTAAATAAGTATTTTTGGCAAGCGTAAGTATTCGGCAACAAAACTATTTATTTCTTGGTGCATGAATGTCAAATAGACAAAACATAAATAAAAATGTAACTTTAAATCAATATTTTTTTTATTAAATAACACGAACTGGAGCAATTTCAGCCATAATAAAAGAGTCTTGAATTAACTCGTTTACTTACATGAAATAGCAAAATAGGGGAACCACAGATTGTTACATACATTTTATTATATTTCAGATTGACAAGTGGATTCACCCACATCGGTCAACAATACTGTTAATTGGTTGCTTACTAAAAAACATTGAGTTCTGCGAATTTAGATCTTGATCTTCAGTGCTGTGCATACATATATTGCTGCTAGCTCTCTCACTGTGCTCCTTTTAAATGTGCATAAATCCCAATTTGCATTCACGTGCTGTAGTTGATCTGCTGGTTTTAGTCCACAGAGCATTACATTTTGCAAATAGAGGCTGAGAATTATTTATCATTTTCTATCCATTTTCTGTCTTCTCCTCACTTGGGTCATGGTTGATCAGCAGATTATCTGTCATGTAGAAATAAATTCCCGCCATGTTTCATTTTGCTTCTTTGTGTGTGCTCATGTGACTACCTGGCTCCGTCTGATTGGTTAAATGCAGTCAAACGTTCCTGGTAGTTGCATTGGATCGGTGAAACAGACTTGTGACAAACGTCTCTATGATGAACCAAAATAACATTTGCAAGCAATAATAAATACCTGTAGATAAAAATACAAGTAACATGGAGAATTTAGTTGAATGTGCAAGAGAAAATGTAGCATTTCTTCTTCATAATAATGGTCAAGTAAAACTGTCAAAATCAATGAACCAAAGCAGCATATTTTAGTGATGTCGGAGGAAAATTCACACATGGACTGGAAGCACATATAAACTCCATGCAGAGAGGCTCCACTGCTGATTCAAAAACAGATCACCTGATTTTGCAGACATAACGGATATTCTATCTTGCTGCCTTTGTGATCAATATCCATGATTAGTTTATGCTGGTAACTAATTGTCGTATTGCCAAGCACAGTATTTAACAAAATCAAGCGTATCCAATGTAATGTGCAAGCAATGCGTGCATACTGACCTTAATCAGTAGTTGTGTCCAGCTGGATTTTGATTTTTTGTGCCACCACATGCTGCCAGCTGTGAAATGTGTCAGTGAGTCCATGGCAACAGTGTTACCATGGAAATAAAGCTAGATGTGAAGGATTTGTGATGCAGAGTAACAATGACCTGGCCCTCGTTTTTGGACTGAGTAAATCACAGACTCAATAGCCCGACATTGTGATTCCGGCCAGAGCCCTGACACCCACGTTGCCTATATTGTGTTGTCCCTTGTCTCAAACGTTCACACAGTAACCACAATGTGCAGAAAAATCTGACAGTGGAAACTTTTGGTCAGTGCAGACTTGATGCCAATATAAGATTTATTTATTTGTTTATTGCATCAAACATCCTGTGGAAATGTTTATTTATTTATTTATTTTCAATTTGCAAAAAAATGAGTGCTGGTGAATTGCATTTAAGTGGCAGTAATGAGACTACAAATTCAAGATAAATACATACACGCAACAGCATAAACTGGACAACAAACAGTGAGTGGCAGTTCATTATGTTAAAGGCAGTTTGTAAAATGTTTTTTCATGTGCTGTTTTAATAGAAGGAGAAAAAAAAAACAGAAACCCAGGACAAAAGAGAACCTTTTAGCTTTAAAAGGGTCCCTGAAAATTTATCTCTGAACAGTACTGCGCACTTCAGGCCATAGTCCAAGTGAAAATGTCATCCGAGTCTGCATTCAGGAAGGTGGTAATGGTAATAATCAGGCAGGTGGTCTGGGAGACGGGGGAATGTGTCCAGTGTGCACTCACACAGCCTTGCGGTGGTAATCTGGAGGCACCACCTCATAGTCGCTTGCATCAAACAGAGTGGATGCATTCAGTCGATACCTGTATTCTATGAAATCGGCCAAGTCAAATTATGTTTTTTTTCGTCCTGAAAATGAATGTCCTCTCGCAAAAGAAACTTGCACCAGTGTGGAGAATAAAACACGACAGCAGAGAGTCCCCCACTATTAAAGAGTCTCTGCTGGTGTAGTGGGTGTCAAACCTTACTTGAGGAAGTTCTGGACATGACCAAGCAGCAAAGACAGACTTTTCTCATCTAGTGGCGTATAAGCTAACATGGCTCCAATTCAAATTAGCAAGAACTAAAGAACACACAGAGCGAACATTTTATATGACATTTGAAGATCTGCACATGCAAATATATCTAATTTGGAATCTATTGGTAAGTGACTTGCCAAAGATACAAAGCCAAGAAGATAAAGTCGCTGCGGGCTCTGTGTTGGCCAATCCATGTGTGAAAATGATGTATCATGCCCACACAATCCATCTTTCCCTATTTGAGCCCATCTAATCATCATCTGTGATGAAACAAATTTGCTATATTCAGTTGCTATGGTGACCTAATTTTTGGAGCACATATTATTATGGGTCAATCTGGCCTCAATCTGAACCGCGTGACCCTTTTTCATTACTCCAGAGCCCAGTCCTAATTCTTGCCCCTTTGGCAAATATTTAAAACAAAAGTCTATGATGATGATTAGAGTTTATTTTGCATTGATGATGGCTCACCTCTATCCTTCTAGGTTTTAACAATGCTTTGGACAAGCTGAACACTGAAGTAAAATTTTCCTAAACTCCAATCATAGGGCACACATTTAACCAGGAATAACCACTCACACCCAGAGACAATTTAGCGTGTTCCATTAACCTGCCATGCAGGTTTTGGGAATGTGGGAGGAAAGTGGGGTACCCGGAGAAAACCCTCACAGGCAGTGGGGGAGCATGCAAATTCCACACAGGAGGACCAGAGCCGGAATCAAACTGCACTGTGAGAAGGAATGCGCTAACCACTCAACCCCCATGTCGCCTTCCCTAACCAAATGTATGACCAAAATGCCATTTTAAATAGTCGAAAATACTGCACGTGCATGTCTGCTTTTTATTGAGATTATGTATATCATAGTACTGTATTTGAACATATTTCATTTTTCATATGTTGCAATACCTGTATAAAAGATCCAACCTTCAACGGCACAGGGTTTGAGCAATCAAAATATAACCACATAATGTGATGTTCTTATTTCCACTGCAAAGCGCTTCCATGCATAAAAAATACCATTCAAGGACAGCACTGCTAAAAATGCTGAAAGGAAAACCAACATTATTTGAAAAAAAAATCATTTTATACATTAAAAAAAAAGTCCTCGCTCAAAACGCTTTGTATCACTCAAGAACTATGTTTCTCCTGCATATCATTCCAAATCCGCAAAAAATATTGAGGAAGACTATCAGCTAATATGGTATGTCTTCCATTTTCGAATAATTGCTCCCACAGTTGATTTCTTCACACCAAGCTGCTGACCTATTTTTGCAGGTTCGGTCTTCCCAGCCTGGCGCAGGTCTATAATTTTTGACAGCCATATTGAAGTTTAGAGTGTGGCCGTTTGAGGTTGTGGACAGGCATTTTTCATACTGATAAACAAGTTCAAACAGGTGTCATGAATACAGGTAACAAGAGGACAGAGGAGCCTCTTAAAGAAGTTACAAGACTGTGAGAGCCTGAAATCTTGCTTGTAGGTAGGTGACTGAGTACTTATTGTCCACCAAAATTTGCAAATAAATTATTTAAAAATCAGACAATGTCATTTTCTAGATTTTTCCCCCTCATTTTATCTCTCATAGTTGAGGTACACATATGATGAAAAATCCACTTTGGAAGTGGGAAAACTGGCACAATTGATGGCTGACTACATACTTATTTCCCCCAGTTTAACAAGAAGGGTTTGGATGCATCCTTTGTCTGCTTTAAGGTAAATAAAGACCACATGGCGCAGGCTCATGTCAGCTGTATCCTTCAGCCAAAGACAGAGTCATAAATAACAATTGGACATGTCGTGATAAAAAAATCAAGCAGAGCGATGGGAAGCAGTGAGGATTCAGAAGCAAAGCCGAATTAACAATTAGTGGGTTTTCTCAGAGTACTCCTATTCCCCCACCATTCCAAAAACATGCATGGCAGGTTAATGTGATGTGGTAAGGATAGTTGTTTGTCTATGTCAGGTGTGCCCAAACTTTTTGTACCGAAGATCGACTTTTCGATCAACCAACCTCCCGCGATCGACCCGTTACCACGCGCATGCACGCACAAGCACATACACACGCACGCCATGATGAGCAACAGCCTGACACGGAGGCATGCGACGCACTTTTGCAGCCTGTTAACTATCGTAGCTCACCCGTACCGTTTTAAAGTGCTTCCCTCGGCCCTTTAGATTCCTATTCTTTGCCCGTGCCCTCGGTGAATCATACACGAAACAAACTCTAAATGAGAATAGTGAGAAAGATAAAAGATATTGCGCAACAGCTCTGATCACAAGCTGCAATTGCAGACTGCTGAGCGCTAACAACTTCAGGTGACGCAGTTCACGGGCCACAGTAGGTTAAAGATTTACCTGCTTTATTTCATTTTATTTTTTTAATACTTTTTGTGAAAATGAGATTATTATTATTAGCTCAGGGCGTACCCCGCCTACTGCCCAAAGACAGCTGGGATAGGGTAAAGCACCCAACGCACCCCTTCTGAGGATAAGCTGATCAGAAAATGGATGGATTTTTGATTTCAAAAATGGCTCAAAACCTTTCCACTTTTGTGTGCAACAAAACTTGCCAGCAAGAACGAGGTTAGACTGATTTTTTATTGTGTTCGGTGGTCCTCTTGGGCATTTACTATTATTGCTATTTATGCTCCACTATTATTGTGTTTTATCTCAACTGGAGTTTTACAGTTTAGTTATTTAGTGCTTTGCCTACTGCAGAGAGGAGCAGTTGAATGCGAAAGGACGATTACTTGCTTATAAATGTTGGCTTACTCTGGAACAATTTTTCCCTGCCACTTTGGAAGAAAATGGCTCAACCCCTGCTGCTTCCAAAAGTATCAATTTGAGGACATTAAAAAAAAAAAAGGAAATTCTTTGCCAACACCTGTTGCCTGTCCAAACAATACTACTTCTTTGACCTACTTGGAAACATCCCTCCATTGACTCTCACTTTGAAGCAATATAAAGAAATATCTAAATATAAAGCCTTAAGAGAGCTGGACTTTGTTTCACAAAAATTTGGCAAACATGCTGAATTGGTAACAATTTTCCATAACAAGGCATAAACAATACACACGTTTAGTGTATAGTGTACACGTAAGCATTTTTTTCCCTGCAGTTTTATTTTAAAGCAAATGTATGATATTTTTTTTCGTCAATGAACGCTACAGCTCCTTGTTTACTTTCAAACTTAGGTTGTAACAGACATGACGTCTCTGAATGACTGGTGAAAGGACACTTAGATTCTCTCCCCTTTCATCTAGAACTGCTTCAAACAACAAGCTGTATGCTGGTATATGGTTATGGTTGCATGGCTGTCCATGTTTTATGTGCTTTGTTATATCCTCCTGACTACCAGTAGTTTATATTTGTCTTCTGTAGTGGACATTTGTGAACCTAAATATCTCCCACCCAGTGCATCCAAACGCAATAAGTTTTTTGTGCTCTAAAGAGGACATTCAGTGCTTTCCAATGATACCAAATTTGTAGGGGGTGGGGGCTTTGTTACCTTGACTTCTCAATACTGTAGAAGAAAATGGCTTCCCTCAGTGCAAGCACTTTTTATGGGAAGAGGAAAAGTAATACTTTTTATCAAACACATTTTGTCTTGAAATGCCGACTCTTATGAACACGTTAAAGTGTTGTTTGAGTTGTTTTAAGTGTATTTGAGCCTAGTATTCAAGTCTTTAAAAAATATCCTCTGTAGTGAAATTTCAAACATTTCTTTTGGAGGAGTGCAATTACTTCACATAGATTGGGGAATTTCAAAATAAATGTGATTGGACAACATTTTTTTTCCTGGTAGTCAGGAGGATATTACCATATTTTGTTATTTTATGTTAACTGTTGTGTAAAGTGCTTTGTTACAGCTGCAGCTGTTGTGAAACCGCTGTATAAATAACAATGCATTGTATGTGAGTCTTAGCTGAGATGCTTTTTGGCCTCTTAACCAACTGTACTTTGAAAAATAAGTCACCTCATTTTTAAGAGACCTGGGATGAGCTCCCTTTGCCCACTGTCTGTCGGTACCTGCTGTGCATTGTTTTTACCGCTGGGTGTCAGTAACGCTTAGAAACGGAATTTCATGCTGCTCGGGCGTTATGATTTGGGAAGAAAAAAACCCGGAAATCGAGACATACTGACTACGGGGCTTCCGTTTGATACGTTGCCAAATACACACTGTCCTTTTGATCCCTCGCTGATCCGATGGCTTGGACCACAAAGATCACTTTCTTCCCTTCGGAGAGCTTGTGTCACGTGCTGAAAACGAAGATGCTGATTGGACAAAGAGGAGATCTTAGTTCTGCAATTGATTGCTCAGCCTAAGTACGAACTGAATCGGTGTGGAAAAGATTTGAATTTGTATTTGTAAAACACAATGTGAAAAAATAAACAGAATGGAATTTTCATTGAGGAATTCAAATTGTACAATTCAGATTCATTTTTTAAAAGTAAAGACTCAAAATAAACAATGCAAATAAATCTCAGTTATTCCGAATCACTTTTTCAAGGCACTCAATGAAGTTTAGCAATTCCAATTCAAATAAATATTATTCAGATTCAGTTCGTCGTAAGCCCATAGAATTGAACCCCGCAACTTTCGTGCATGCATTCACCAAAGCCTTTGAAATTGGAAACAAAATAAAATGCATCTTAAAATGAAAATGTATCACTGTTGCACCCAACTCGTTTTATTCAAGGAACAGTCAACAAAACATGAATTTCATACAAAAATAAAAAATAAAAATAAAAAAAACCTGTGGCAAAGCTCATTGCACATTTACTGCAAATTAAGTGATTTCAAGTACCTCACATGAGCAAGCGGTTGGCAACGGAGGCAAGGGAAAATTCCCTCTCAGGAGCTTGAACAGAGCCCATGCTCTGTGGCGAAGGTTGGCCTCGTCCAATTGGATTGAGATGGCGACACAGGTGATGGACAGAGATACTGCGAGGGGAGTTAACGTTGAAAAGCTAACTTTGACAATCCCAAATTAACCTTGTTGATATCAACAAAGTCTTTCTGACTAGTCATAATCACTGTACACTTTGAATGATTGGAATTTTCATTCCAGACATACGAATAGAATACACTGAGTAGGTACAGTAGTCGAAATGCCACACAGGGATGGATACCTGTAATTCAATTTTACCTAGTTAATACTGTATTACAGATATCTTTCATCATTTCACATAGGACAAATGGTGTCACTTTTGCCATTCACACACACACACACACACACACACACACACACACATTTATCCATCCATCCATTTTCTGATCTGCTTTATTCTCACAAGGGTCGCGGTGGGTGCTGGAGCCTATCCCAGCCGTCTTCGGGCAGTAGGCGGGTGACACCTTGAAACGGTTACCAGCCAATTGCAGGGCACACAGAGACGAACATCCATCCGCGCTCACACACACACACACACCTAGGGACAATTTAGAGTGTTCAATCAGCCCGTCATGCATGTTTTTGGAATGTGGGAGGAAACCGGAGTACCCGGAGAAAACCCACACAAAACCGGGGAGAACATGCAAACTCCACACAGGGAGGCCGTAGCTGGAATAGAACCCTGCACCAACACACACACACACACACACACAGAGAGAGAGAGAGAGAGAGAGAGAGAGAGAGAGAGAGAGAGAGAGAGAGAGAGAGAGAGAGAGAGCCAGCCCTGTGATTGGCTGGCAACCAGTTCAGTGTGCCCCCCGCCTACTGCCCGAAGACAGCTGGACTCGCAAATAGACCTACAATCTACCCACAGCAAAAACTGCAAAAAGCCAGAGAAATAAATGTGTTTTTCCTCACATTCGTGGTATTTGCAAGGCTTTTTCCCCACATCTAAAAAACGTCACTGAGCCAGTCCATTAAAGCGGGAGCCAGTCACTCGCAACAGCTTGCTAAAACATTCATAGATGGGTGATAAACGCGCCATAGCCGCGCGTAATATACGCACAGCCCCAAAGCTTAAAAAAATGCTAAACGTCTGACGCGCGACCCCTGCGGATAAGGAGCCTGAGTTTGGTCCTAAAATCGGGTCTCATGAGGCAGTATAGGACGGGGTTGAGGCAGCTGTTGGCGTGGGCCAAACACACGGTGAGTGGGAACACGTACGTGTGCGCCACGTAATAGCTTCTGTCCCAGTTGGCCACGTTGAGTTTGACCAGAACGCTCCACAGGGTGACGGCGTGGTTGGGCATCCAACAGAGGAAGAAGGAGAGCACGACTATGGTGACGGATTTGGTGACTCGCGATCTCCTTTCGGGGTTGCTGGTCTTCATGCTCCTGACGCGTATGACGCGCAGAAGCTTGATGTAGCTGACAGACACCACCGAAATGGGCACCACGAATCCGACGAGAATCTTGTGGATTTGGTACACCGCCAGCCAATCCTGTCCGCCGGGGAACTTGAGCAAACACAGGTTTTCTCCGCTCACGTTGCTCACGGTGGAGAAAATCGACGTGGGTAAAGTGGCCACGGTAGCGAGGATCCAAATGGCGGCGCAGGTCCATTTGTCGGTCCGGGGTTTTTGCGCGTCCGTGCGCTTGAGGGCCGACGTGAGCGACAAGTATCTGGTGACGCTCATGGCCGTGAGGAAGAAGACGCTGGCGTACATGTTGAGCACCGTGACGGACAGCACCACTTTGCACATGATGCCTCCGAAGGGCCAGCTGAAGTCCAGCACCGTGTCCACGGCCCAGAAGGGCAGCGTCAGCACGAACTGCAGGTCCGTCAGCGCCAAGTTGAGCACGAAAAAGTTCATCCGGGACGTTTTGCGCTCGTGCTTGCTCCCCAGGAGGAAGAAGACCAGAAGGTTGCCCACGAGACCCGCGGCGCACACCAGGGAATAAACCGAACAGATGAGGACTCTGAGAACGGGGCTTTCGTCCGCGGAGACGTCGATGTCGTCCAGGTTAATAAAACTGGAGCTGTTGGACCAAACGGTGTAGTTGTTGATCTTGCTCATGGCTCGATCGCGGCTCCAACGCGCGCACGGGCTGCTCTTTTAAGCCGTCAGCGGTCCGCAGCCTTTATTCCCCCCCCCCCCCGCAAACATCATCATCATTATCATCATCATCATAGTTCACAATATTGAGATCTGTAGAGCGGCACCTAAACACATTTCCAACTAAATGAACTGAAATGTCCAGTATTCAAAAAAAAAGACCACAATGTTTTAATTTCATATTGTTAATAGAGTAAGATAGAAATAACAGCACATAGAATACAAAGCAAAAAAAAAAAAAAAACCATCCTTCACTGTAGGTATGGTGTTCTTTTGGAGATGAGTAGTGTTGTGTTTAAGCCGTATTACCTTTTAGAATTCAGACCCAGTAGTTCAACTTTTCCCGCATATGTTTGGGAAATTTCAAAAATAGTTTTTTTTTTTTCCTTCGTAATATGAGGCTTCTTGCAATACTATCCCACAGCCCAGACATACAGACACAAGGAAGACGGGAGATTGTCGTTATATGTAATGAACAGCCAGTAAGTACTTGCCAGAGAGTTCTGCAGCTTCTTCAATGTTGCCGTCACCTTCTTGGCAGCCTCCTTGACCTCTTTTTCCTCTCGTCTTTTGATCAATTTTGGCAGAACGTCCAGTTCTTGATAATTTCACCGTAGAGTCATATTTTCTCCATTTCATGATTGTCTTCACCGTGTTCCATGGTGTTATTTCATGCTCGGAAATACTTTTGTACTCTCCTCCTGACTGATACCTTTGAACAAGGAGATTGCAGTGATGCTGTGGAAGGGCTTTTGCTGTCAAATGTGACTACAAAAATGTCAGGATAAGCCTGTTAGAACAGCTCGTTTTATTTGGCGTTAAACAGGGACGCTTAATATGGCGACAAATGTGCGCTGAATCGTATTTAATTAACATGAGTTTGAATGTGATTGGACAATTCTAAACACCCCAGCATCCCAGGTATGAGTTGTGCACACTTATGCAGCTGCATCTTGTCAATTATTTCCCAGCTAGGAGTGTGTGGACTTTATATAATGAATCATGGACTGAGAGATTTTGGCCCAGCTCAAAAATAACCCAAAATGGGTAAAATATTAAATAACCCAGCACTTAGGGAGATGAAACAATCTTTTTTGGTGTGTGTGTAGGTGCCTACCAGTATACAAAAATGCTGGTTTTGTTGTGTTGTCACTGCTGGTCTTTCAAAGATAAGAAAACCAGAATATGCTGGTGGAAACCTATGCTGGTCTTTCATTCATTCATTTACCGATCCGCTTATCTTCACAAGGGTCGCGGCGGGTGCTGGAGCCTATTCCAGCTGTCTTTGGGCAGTAGGCGGGGGACACCCTGAACCAGTTGCCAGCCAATCGCAGGGCACACAGAGACAAACAACAACATCTGCGCTCACACTCACACCTATGGACAATTTAGAGTGTTCAATCAGCCTGCCATGCATGTTTTTGGAATGTGGGAGGAAACCGGAGTACCTGGAGAAAACCCACGCAGGCCCGGGCAGAACATGCAAACTCCACACAGGGAGGCCGGAGCTGGAATTGAACCCGGTACCTCTGCATTGTGAGGTCGACGTGCTCACCACTGGACCACCGGGCCGCCACCCTATGCTGGTCTGTGTTTTAGTATTTTTGAGCAGGTAGCTTAGTCGACCTTTGCGGATTACTATGAACTGGATGATTGAGAATCTACAAAGACAAAGAAAACACATACACACACGCGCATGCAGGTACACACACAGTTTTTTTTTTTAGCAAGCAAATTGTGCTGCACATATTTTTGTATTGTGACAGTAAGTTAAAAATGGCTCAGGGAATTATGCTAAACAGGCAACCATTATTTAATTTGAGCCAAGTGACTGTCTGTTGTCACCCAGAGTTCAGTACAAGAGGAGGAATTTCGTGAAGTTTACTCAATCAACTTTATTCCGAGCAACTTTTGGGTTCAGAAGTAGTTTTTGGACAATTAGCTCACAATCAAACAAGATCGCCCGTCGTTCATTTAAGAGGCTCCCCCAACATACTGGGAAATGTAGACATTTGATGTAGACTGACTCAATTTTTTTTGACCCTAAGTATTTAGACACTTGACTTGTAATATTTTAAAGATCACGTGTGGGCAAAATATGTATCGAGTGCCACATATGGGTGCCCAACAACACGTAATTATGAAGTGGAAACGAAAAGTCATTGTCCTTTGTTTGGCGAGAACATTATTGGAAGAACATAATCAGATTCTTTGCCACATCCAAATTGCAAAATAGAAGCCAAGTACCACAGACATGACCATTTCGGGGGAGAACGGACGACTGTATGTAGGATTATTGTGGGTTAAAGTGCAACTTTTTTTCAGTTGTACGACTGTACTTGATGACTACATAAAAGGCCAGAGCTGAGTTTTGAACGCAAAACTGTAAGGCGGATGTGTTAACAGTCATGACTGCGTTGGTAACATTCGAAAAGTCCGTTTGGACTTTGCCTAAACCAACTTGAATCAGAATTATGGAAACAAAAATGTATGGGAAAGGTAAAGAATAGCTTTGATGATCCAAAGCGTGAAACGTCATGCGGCAAGCATGGAAGCGCCATTTAGATCCAAGTTTTTATATATCGAAATCGTGGTTGTATTTATGTCAGGGCCAAATTCATCTGAGCCGTGAAAATGGAATGGCAACTGAAAAAGGGGTTGGGGGAGTGTCAGGAGGAAACACAAATGCATTTTTTTTTTTTTGCACTTTTAATACATCTAAACTTTTCTACATAAACAGTTAACATTCAAGAAGTAAACAATTTATTTCAATGCATGTAATAAATATTTTCTTCCACTTGGTACATTTGTACAAACTGACAAGGGTTTGCTGTAGTTTACACAGTCCTCTTTAAAAGCCTCGTGTGGTTTTGGAGTTGGAGCCATGAAGCCAAACCTGTGCATGTTTTAAGGCAGTGAGTGCGGGTGTTGACGATTACAGCTGGACGACACCATTTATTGGCCACGGTCCTGTCTTCGATAGTGAGCTACGGTGTCCATTCTCTTGAAAAATATATATAAATTACTTTCTTCGCGCAGCTCTGAATGGACACAAAAAGCATACAAACGGACATCAAACACGTTTGGGTCGGGAGAGTCACGATTCCCATACAGGCAGAATATATACACACTGTTGAATTTTCCCTTTTGATCACCGGGACACACCGCGATCGTTTTTTGAGGAGTGGCCTCGTTTCATCCATCGGCTTGAGAACTGGCTGGGCTCTGCACGCTCACACTGACCTCATACAGGAAGATGACAGACAAACCGCAGCGTGCGCATGTACAGACATGCTGGCATGTGCCTCTCCATCCCTGCATGCTGTCTGCTGTCCTCTCACACAAGTCAGTCATAGGGAAGGAGAGAGAAATACAGTAGTTTCAGATCTGTAACAGTGAACCACAAGGGCGCCTCCCCCCTGTAGGCAAACCGGAGCATTTGAAAATGACTTCTTGTCCATCCATCCATCGAATGCAGCGCACTTGAGCAGAAACACAATCAACACAGCCCGCAACACGGGGGGTGCGGCAGCCGAGACAACCACATATTGGCATCTGATACACAGCCCAGATACACGTTCCAATACTTTCATAATTCATTATAGTATTTAGGAGCGTCTTACAAAACGGTTCAACGTTTTATTACATTCACGCTCAAAAGTTTGGCGAAGGTCAAATCATTATTGAACGGTACAACGACTTGCCAGTCAATGTTCTTTTTGCACATGACGTAATTGTGATTTGATCCATAACGTTAACTGATAATGACTTAAGGACGGGAAGGCATGCTACATCCATTAAGTCTTGATGACTTTTGCACGAGCGGGCTTGCATTCTTACTGCATTAAAGCTCTCAAGAATAGGAACGGACGTTTTGTTCATAACTTAATTGTACCTTTGTCGCTTGTTAGAGAGAACACTTTTGTCAAAGCAAGTCAAATACAAAATGAAACAAAACCGATCCGGAATGACGGTGATTCATACACATTCTCCCACAGAAATCACTTGGTAAATAATAAAAACAGAAATCAGAGCAAATAAATAAAATACTGCATAACACAGGAGAGACACAAGATCTTACTTCAAAAAATGAGGAGTATGTGTGATCGACTGGGCTGCTTCTTGTTAGAAGAGGAAATCAATTTGATGAATGTTTTTTACATAGTCTCTCGCAACCCAACTTTCACCAACAGAAAAGGGAGTCTGTCATTGTTGTTCATTCGTTTAAAAAAAAAAAATAAAAAAAATATGACCCAGTTGTTCCTGTGACCCACTTCAAATCTAATGGGGCGTCAGTTCGTGACTTTTGGGACGCCACGTACTCTGCACTTCCTGGGAAGTCCCGTTCAATGGGGATAAGGTAAATTGAATCCTTTGTTGCAAAAGCTCTTCTATGAACTTGAAGCAAGCAGAACTGGGAAACATCGTTCGAGGTCATCCTCGTTTGGTACATTTATATAAGTCAGGGGTGTCCAAACATTTTCCACCGAAATAGATGCAAGAGCCACTTTCAAATTTTTGGACTTTAACTTAATAAACACAGTTCAACAAAATCAATTACCGGTAATCTAAAAAACATTCTTTATATAATTATTTTTAAAGAGTGCTACATGAAGGCTTTCTGCTAAAGGTGGTCAGGCAAATAGCTGAGGATGTTTAGTTTTTGTTTTTGGCGTGGCCTGTGGCCCTCTAAGCCCTCTTGAATATATCCATCCACCCCTCCACCGAGCAGCAGTGGAATAAAGATTGTTTGTTTTGTTTCTGAAATCTCCACATTCAGAAACAAAACAAACAATCTTTACTCAGCGTATCTTTATTCTCCACAGTGCTATGAAGACAAGTTCCATGTCAGAAGTTCATTCTAGTGCATGCCACGCGCCGCGAAAAAAATGGATGGCGGGCTGCAAATGGCCCCCGGCCCATAGTTTGGACACCACTGACATCAGTAGAAAAAAATGCTGACTAATTGGCTGAAATCATTCGGACTTCCCGACAGAGAGTGAAATAAAAATGGGTCACCTGTCCACAGGACCGCGCGCGCCAAAAGATGGCCTTTGTTGTCAGTAGTGATTGGAGAGAGAAAGACGCTTGGAACGCAGATGTCTGGGAGTCCAAGATAGAAGTTACAAGACATGCGGGTGAAAGGAAGGGGTGAGCTTGACTGCGGCAAAGGCGAATGTGAGCAAAGGACTGCAATGTGTCCAACACCCAGAAATGTAACGTCATGTAATGCTCTGCAGTACATTCAGGAGGAAAACTGATATTTCAAGTGCTCGGCTCACCAACCTAACACATTGACTAGCTTGCAGGTTTCCCAGTTCTCTCTGTGCAGTGGACCCTCTGAACACCTTCAACCTAAAAACATCCTGAAAATATGGTCTTTAAGTCTCATATTTCAGCAAATGGTTTGCAACCAGTGCTCGGTGTAGGCCGCCTCTCGTCCAAAGACAGCCAGGAGGGGCTCCGGCTCACCTGGGCTCCTAATGCTGATAAGCCGTATTGAAAATGGATGGATGGAAGTCACAAATTTCAAGTTTTAATTTAGGGATGGGCATTAAAACAAATGAGTGGATTTACTGATGGTTGACGAAATTGATAATTGAGCGGGATTAATTGCTGATGAACTACGTTTTGGGAAAAAAGGAGACGAAATGCAGTGTTATACTTGGCTGCAGATGGCTGAGAACCCGTTGATTCAGTTATGACGAGTTTGTGTCATGAAGACAAAAAGCCAAACACAGGGATGGGCAACTGGCGGCCTTGTGATATTATTTATATATACACACATGGCAGGTTAACGGAACACTCTAAAGCGTCCCTCGGTGTGATTTTGAGCGCGAATGGTTCTTCGTCACTGTGTGCCGTTTGATCGGCTGGCAACCGGTTCACAGAAGAATCGGCGCTCCGCATATGCTTATCACGCACTGCACGTAGGGCATTAAAAAAAAAAAAAAAAGTACTTCTAATAATAACTGTATATATTTAAAATATGTAAAGCATGTTAATAAATATGCAGTATGTAATACAAAAATAACAAGACTCTCCTGTGCGGCCCTCTCGTCGGTCTACCTTCCCTAGTACTTTGCTCCATTATGCTTCAATGGCAAGTTTGGCAGAAGTATATTCTTGGATATCTGGACATGTCATCGAAAAGGCTTCAAGAGTCGGGGCGGAAAAGAAAAAACCCTGAGGCATGATGCTCGCGTGTCACTTACAGGGAAGACAATGTTTTAAATAAGTTTATTTTGTAACAGCTACTGTATGTTTACATTTGCACAATAATCCAATAACTGGGAATAATCGGGTAATGGCAATAACGTAATTTGACGAGTTCACATGCACTTCAGTAATGTAATTATCTGAAAAGAGGTAGAATATTAAAATTTTCAGGTACCTGTGTTTTAAAAATAGGCCGACATAATACCATAATTAAGTTTAAAAATGTTTGTGCCATGGTTCAAAATTATATTTCACTGTAGAATCCCTGAATATTTTGTCTTGTATTTCTGAATAGAGGATCGATCCCTCAATATGTTCGAGGAGGAACTCAAGGCCAAGTGAAAGTTTCAGATGATCAACCATCCACCACAAGTAGTTAAGATGAGTCATCCAGAAGCAGGTTTTGAGACTTTGCAGCAGCACCCAGCCCTGACCAACGACCATCTACCAGTTCAGCGCATCATGCAAACCACCACTTCTGAGGGCAAAGTGAGTCCTGTCACTGAGAGGCCTCATCATGTGACAGTTTGGAGACATGCGTGCCCCCTCCAACTGATCCGGCTCTATGGCCAGCACACATTTTAAATGCAGAGCGTGTGGAAATCGTGCGCAGGAGTTCTATCAAATTCAGCCCCGATTTGGATTTTCCAAAGGGGCCCGATGGAAGAGCATTTCAGACCAGACTCCAGTTCAAAATTCTTTCAAATGGGAGAAAAGGAAGGTGAACAGAAGTTGTGTGTAGTGTACCCTCCACAGAACAATGCTGTGTTGCATCTAAGCTTTTTTTGCAGAAAGGATACAGAGCTGACTGCAGAAGGCAACAGTGCTTGGTCTGACATCAGCAGCAATTTTGAGGGCTCATGAGTGTAGCCAAGACCATACACAGAGCCTGCTGAAATGGAGAGAACGTGACACACGTCTTAAAAAACGGCAAGGCAATAGATCTACAGGAGTTAGCATTATTGGAGGCGGAAAGGAAAAGGTGGCAAGACATCTCAAACGCTTGCTCCCAATCACTTTCTCACGGGCTTCAATGAATTTGTCTTTTAGGAGCTCTTCTGACCGTTTGTAAGAGCCAGACAATGGGAACTTCTTGAGGGAGGTACAATTTATGGCAACATACGACCCCCGCTATGGAGAAGCACTTGGCCAAAATAAAAAATGAAAGTCCACCACCAACACACCAAACAAACTAATTCAGATAATCTGTTCAGAAACATTACGCACCATTGTAACACAGTCGTAGTGCGCATTGTCTGTTTCCAGCTACAACCAGACGTTAAAGAATACGTTCTAGGATATACTGATGTGGAAGAAATTACTGGCCTTAACCTGTCCAATGTTGTCCTGGACAAGTTGAAGGAGCTTGGCATATCCATTTGACAGATGTTGAGGACACGCCTATGATAATGGGGCCAACATCAAGGGACAGAGGCAAGGTGTTCAGGCAAGACTGTGACAGGCAAATCCAAGAGCTTCATTTGTACCTTGTGAAGCAGACACGATGAATCTTGTCATAGCTGATACTGCCTCTCAGGATGCCACTGGCTACTTTGGGTATTTGAAGAAGCTATTTAATTTCTTCTCAGGTGCAACCCAGCGATGCGCCATTTTGACAAAACATGTCAAACTGACACTGAAATCCTGGGAGGGATGTTAGATGGGAGAGAAGGTTCCAAAGTGTAACAGCTTCAAGGAATCAAGCAAAAGAAGTGAGAGATGCCCTCCTGGAGGCCAGGGAAGCTGTCAGTGATCCAGTGGCAAAAGTGGAGGCTCAAGCTCTTGCTGAGGAAGTAGCCTCAATCCGATTTTGATTTGCAAGCCAGGTGAATCAGCTACTTCACTCCAGTTCCATGCAACTTGATATTGCTGTCAGGCTTATTATTGACAGTACCAAAATCAACCTCCGCAAAGACAGACAATCTGGTTTTGACGAGGCTGTGTCAATCGCGAAGGAACTCTGTGACGCCCTGAATATAGAACCAGAGCTTAAGGAGAAAAGACGCAGGAGTTCAAAAAGGCAGTTTGCATACGAATCTGTTGATGAGCCCTTTGATGACCACCTTCAAAAGTTTGAGGTCACATATTTGAACTGTGTTGTGGACTCTGCTTTACTTTCACTGCAGGAGAAGTTTGAGGCCATGAATCAAGTCAAAGAAAGCTATGGAGTGCTGAACAGAATGTCCAAGGTCGACTTCAAAAAACACTGCCGTGAAGTACACAAGACGCTTAATGATAAGAGAACATCTGATAATAATGGAGCTGAGAGGATGCAGGAAATCATCAACCTTCCTCAGCTACCACCACCAACAGCTTATCTGCCTTGGAACGACGGCGATTTCTTGATGAAAATCAGCTTCAAGAGGTATATCTTCATCTGTGGATTGCTCTTAGGATTGCACTGACTATCCCTGTCACAGTTTCCTCAGCTGAGCAAAGCTTCTAAAAAACTGAAGCTCATTAAAACATTCCTGCGCTCATCAATTTGCCAGGAGCGTTGAAGTGGTCTGGCTGTCATCAGCCTCAATGAGGAAATTGCTCAGAAAGTGTCACCTGATTTTGCAGCCTCTGCAGGGCCTCTAACAACCGGTGCTCGCACGTTCAATGTCAATTTTTTTTTAGACCGAAACCAGTACGCGTAATCACTCTTGAGGACTCACCCTTTACCAAGTGCCGAAACCACTTGTACTTATGATACATACTATATTTAATTGAAACAATGACAGATAATTGTGAACATAGAATTTTCTTTCTGACACACGATGATTCACCGATGTGTAGCACCAATGACTTATTCCATGTCCATTATTTATTATTTTTTTTGCCTTAAGTATCAGTGGATGTATCGACATCTTTCACAATAACCCAATATCAGCCCAATATCAACGCCTGGTATTGGTACTCGCCCATCCCTATTTAAAATAGTTGCAGAAAGTATTGAAGGTCAAATAGAATTGATACAGCAATATTTAATGGAGCATGGTCATTTTCCTCAAAGTCCAATGCCCATCCCTAACTGAACAGCTTTCAAGCTCCAAGGGTCCACTGCATTCCTAAAGTTAAGCTAAACTTCCAACTATGTTTTTTTTTTTTTTTTTTGTCCAACTCCTCCAAAATGCTTCAATTGAGAGACACTTGCTTTCAAAACCAGGAGACATATTAAGACATTGTTTTTCTGAATCAGGAGACACCTTCATCCCTAACATGCAGTGACATATTCGAGCAAACCGGCAGCAGCTGAAACTCAAGTCCGATGTGGAACAACTGCTCAAGACAGGCTGCGGTTTGACTGCATTGTTCTTTTTTTGTCTGGATGGCCGGGCAAGAAAGTCTCAAAGAACGTGCTTTAAGTGTCCAAAGAAGGACACAAGACGACTCACCTTTTAAGTGCTCGAACTGCACTCTGATCATCGTCCAGGTCCCTTGTTATTTTTGGCATAAGCAAAAAAAAAAAAAGATTCCTTCCATCTCAAGATTTACATATATAAATAGTGTCTAACTTTAAAAACAGTCTAAATGCTGTTGTGATGAAGTCTTCACCGGGAGTGAAAATGATAATCCACATAAAGCCGCTCCGCCTGCACACTCCCTATCACACAAACAGGGTGACCTGAACATGTAAAGGAATGCATATTGCGTAAAAAGCAGTATTTATAAGCTTCAGGGAGAACTGACTGGAGGAGATTTAAGGGGGATAGATGCAGTGAGGACCAGGATACACAAGGCAGGGGCCACCACACATGATGTATGGACTACAAACTATAACGTGGTCAAAAACAGCAGTTGAAGCAGCTCATTAGCTTGGACGTGTCCCCATTGACCATACAAAAGTAAAAGAAGAAAATAGATTTTGTTCTCTGTACAAGGTGCCCCTACTTGTGGTCATATTTAAAAAAAAAAGTCCTCCTTTGTGTTTTTTGCTCTTTGTGCCAGGTTGGGAGCATTAAAACCATAATGCGAGACGCTGATAAAGTCCATGTGATCAGCTGACCTTCACGACTGGTTGAGCCAACGTTGTCGTCCAGTCCTTCTGATGCTCCTCTTACACTCCGACTCCACCGATGAAGTCGATAGATTCTTGTCAAGTTTGTGAGTCACTTCTCTACCCTGCATTTCAGTTCATCGTCGGATCTGGCCTGGCTCTTTGTGAGTCAGTCCAATGATATAACGTCAGGAATTCCCCCGTAAATAGCTGCCACCGCGGCTTCTGCGGCCCCCCGGCCGGCCAGCACCCCACCATGAGAGTGTGAGGACAAGGAGTGAGCGTCCCGGAGGCTGCCGGACGACACCAAGCTGCTGCT
Organism: Hippocampus comes; assembly: GCF_001891065.2. Lineage (NCBI taxonomy): Eukaryota > Metazoa > Chordata > Actinopteri > Syngnathiformes > Syngnathidae > Hippocampus > Hippocampus comes. The sequence continues at coordinate 487,684 of NW_017805139.1, forward strand.
GCTACTGCTGCTGCCGGAGCCGCCGGCCCCGTTGGTCGGCGGCGTCAATAAAGATGCCGAGGAGCCGGAGGAGCTGTAGGGGAGGAAGCGGTTGAGCAGAAGCTCGTGGTCCTCCGAGGCAGAGGCGGCGGCGGCCGCCGCCATCACCATGTTGTAATGCTGACAGAGATGTGATACTCCGTCAGTTTGCACATTTACCACCACACAGTCAACAATAAATCCTTTTGCTAATGGTGCATCTGGACAACTTCAGTGATTGCAGGTTTTCAATTAAAAAAAGAGAAACATACAATTTACAGACTGATTCAGTGGTTCTTAACCTTTTTCGGGGTACCGAACCCAACCAGTTAATATGCACATTCACCGAACCCTTCATGAGTGAAAAACAATTATTTTTTTTTTTTTATATAAATTCAAGATAACAGACTCGGAATCAGAATTATAAATTCAAGGTATTAAAAAAAACGCATTTAATAAAAACAGAAAAAAGTCAATAAAATTTCAAGAGATAAGGATACTTTTTTTTTTTTTTTTTGGTTAATTGTATGACGTACTATCAGGACAGTCACACGTTGACTACTAAGCGAACTAAATTTCCCGCAGCACTGATTGGACAAGCAATGTCATGTGATCATGTGCAGCCAGTGATGGCCAAGCGGGCGTGTCATAACTGATTAACATGTTGAGTCGCGTGTGTCTTACCCTCCATGTCAGAGGCTCCGTCGAACCCCTGAGACCCGACTCACCGAAACCCTGGGGTCCGATCGAACCCAGGTTAAGAACCACTGAACTGATTACACACAGTGCTACGTTTTTGTCATGTATTTTTTAAATTCGATCATGTTGATGATTATAATTTACAGCTAATGAAAGCCCAAAGTTTTGCATCTCAAGAAATGTGAATTGTTCATGAAAGCGTGTTTTTCTTTTGGTTTTTTTGCCTTGACGTTAGCTCCCACTTGAGTAACCAACGCTGTACGGTGGCTTCAACCTCTTTAATGCCACTCCCAGTCGAAGTTTAATGTCAAAATAAACATCAAACAAAAAGAATTACACGTTGTTGAGGCTGGCTGATAATTATTGCCGATCGCGACATGATCAATCCCGACACAAAATGTATTCAATAAATGGTTTGATTTAAAAAAAACAAACAAAAAAACAACAACCTCAGGAAGCAAACCCTGACCCCAGCACCGTGTTTGTTGTAGGCAGAGACTCTAGTGTGGCGTTAAATTTGTGCCACCATTCATTCCAAAAAGCTGTAAGGAGATTTTGAGAACAAAAGCATGTTTTGATCTTGGCCGACACCGGACTCGAAGAAGACCCAGCTAAAACAACGAAAAAGATGTTCATGCAGGTGCGTGTAAGCATGTGGCTTAACTTTGTTCAAATAAGCAACTAGTCGACTCAGTACAACTCTCGAAATAAGATAATATCGTGCATCCTAAACGGATTAAACAGCTCCAGATGGAGACGGAGTGTACAAGTAAAAGAGTTCCCTAGGTGGCGCGTCAAAACGCTGGTTTCTGAACCTCAGGGGGTGCATTTTTTTGTCGCGGTGCGAATCGTATTGTCACAATAATACTGTGCGAGGGTCAGTCGCAGACTGTAAATAGTTTGTTGAGCTCCAGTGATCAGTGTGTGGCCGGCTAAGGAGTAAATCGAAGGAGTGAGTCTTCAAATTAGAACATTGGGTGGGGTTTCACAACCTGATTCATAAACAAAACCTCCAAAACCGCTGTCAGTGTGATTTACTGTGACACATACCTGATGATTGTCACCTTGCAGGAAAGAGAAGAAGTTCAAATCTGTCAAATGAGTAGGAGAGAGCTTGGTAAGGCACCGATCAAATATTGATGTCCCTGATTGATTATCCTGTGATCTGAGGTGGGTTAAGAGTGGGGTTTTTTTTCCCCATCATAAAATGGTCAGGGGCGACATTTGTGAATATGTTAGAGCAGTTTGGCTGAGACCCGTGGCTCAGTCCACTCCAGTGAGAAATTGGTTGCGTTGAGTGTTTTCTATAAATTGTCAGCATTACAGAAAGGGGTTTGCCACTGTCATCTAGTGAGCAGACAAGCTATCAGTTAACATACTTTCTTCGATTGTTTTGAATCTTTCTTCTTCTTTCCGGCAGTCCAAATGCCACAGGGCATGCTGCCTCTCACACGTTTGTGTTTGGTGTGCTGTGTTGGTCATCTCGCGGTACAAAAGCAGTCAGCACAAACAGTGATTCGTTTCTTCGTTATGTGTGAGTTCCCAATTTGAAAAAGATGTTCAAAACCGTGATACATGCAACCCGGTTTGCACAAACATTGGGAATGCAGGCGACTGATCGTGAGAAAATCTTTTTTTTTTTTTTTTTTTTTTTTTTTGGGGGGGGGGGGGGACGGGGGGGGAGGGCCAGTTGGGATTGTCAGCATTACAGAAAGGGGTTTGCCACTGTCATCTAGTGAGCAGACAAGCTATCAGTTAACATACTTTCTTCGATTGTTTCGAATCTTTCTTCTTCTTTCCGGCAGTCCAAAGGCCCCGCGGCATGCTGCCTCTTACACGTTTGTGTTTGGTGTGCCGTGTTGGTCATCTCGCGGTACAAAAGCAGTCAGCACAAACAGTGATTTGTTTCTTCGTTATGTGTGAGTTCCAAATTTGAAAAAGATGTTCAAAACCGTGATACATGGAGCCCAGTTTGCACAAACATTGGGAATGCAGGCGACTGGTCGTGAGAAAATCTTTTTTTTTTTTACCGCTGCATTCAACACTTTGAACCGAACTTGCTCTTTTTGTCATTACCTGGAAGGTCGTTGGTGGTGTGGTAGTAGGGTCTATAGTCCTGGATCAGTGGCGGGACGGGAGGCATGTAGCTACTGTCCACAGCTGGCATGCTGGGAGTGCGACTCACCGGGGAGGCCTGGTGGTGCAGGTTCAACACCCTGGAGGCAGATGTGGGGACAAGTATGTAGTCACACATACTTGATGTTTGTCATTGTCAGTGAAGTCAAAGTGTTCTTGTACTTTCACCAGCCAAAAACACCAACCGATGAAAAATGGCATACTCTCATGGAGATGAACCCATTTTGGGACGTGATACCATTATAGATTCGCTTTGATGCCGTTCTATAGTGTACTTTTATCTACTTTTGTGATGGCTACGAATATTTCGATTGCATTTTTGTGAGGATCCAGATGATGCGAAAAAAATGAAAAAAAACCCAAAAAATCTCATTCCTACTACCAAAGCAAGTTAGTTTCATCCAAATTTCATCCTGACTGCGCAGTACAGAAAACAACAAACTACTAAATGACAGTTTTTCCAAGTCTATTTCTTCAGGAAAAGTCTCTAGTAAGCATTCTACCTGTCACAAGGGATTTGAAGTACAAATGTTACACACTCAACCTTTTACGTGGCTGTTCAAGCAAAATGGTAAAAACCTATTCATGCATTCAAGTGAACACCTCATGAATCATCGACTATCGACATGCTTCACTTCCCATCTGAGCCTATTCCACATTGGATGCTTTCTGAGCTATGAGTGCAGATAAAATCTCAACCGCTGCTCCGCGTCTGACTGACCCTTTGTTGAGGACAGGCGGCGACGTCGGGGACATGGAGGGACAGGATCGTTTGGCGGGAGGAGGCAACGGAGGCAGAGGCGGCGGCGGCAGCAGCGGCGGAGTGTCCTGCTCTTCATCCTCTGAGGAGCTGTCTAATGTCAAGTCGATCACTGCCATTTTCTTGCTGTTGCCGCTGTTATTGTGGTTGGCTGACAAGGGGCTCTGATGATCTGAGCCCGCAGTCGTCGCACAAAGACCTGGAGAGAGTAGAGGTGTCACAATTATTCGATTTATCGACAGTTAATCAATCATGAAATTAATCAACAACTAGTTTCATCATCACTGACTTGTTTACTACTCATTTGTTTATCTTTAAAATTGTCCAAATCCTCTCGCATCAGCCCCTCAAAAGTTAGCATTCTCAGATTTATGCAGTTCTTCACGATAGCAGACCGATTATCTTTTGCGCTTCATCCAAATAAAGACATTTGTAAATATCTCCTTTTACTTTGGAGAACATCCAGGAACATTTTTTCCCAATTTCTGACAAGTTACGGACCAGTAACTGAGTCATAAACAGTTTATGGGTGTGTGTGTGTGGGGGGGGGGGGGGGGGTTTTACTTTAATCGTACAAAAATCTTTTTTTCAGGTAATAGTAGTAAAAACCTGGAAATGACATTTACCAGTAGTCAAACCCGAAGCCCAGAAGCATAGCCCTTGGCATTAATCAGTACTGAAGAAGTAGCTCACCGTTTCAAAAAGTCGGGCCTCTCTTGTGATTATTGCTTGCTTAGCTCTTGTTTGTTTTTTTTTGAAGCATTCAACACTTACCAAACATGCAAAATAAGGTCTTGATCAGATTATTTGATGGAACCAACTAATCAATTCTAAAAATAGTCGATAGCAATCGGCCAAAGTGACAGTTGTGTTGTGGCTTGTCTTTGTTTGATCACTTGTAAAACTACGACACACAAATACAAAGGCACAACTGGATACTCCGTCCTGTAGGGGCCAAACCTGGCCCTGAATAACGAATTTACACAAATGACAGACGCCCCTAAAAGTGAATATCAATGTCAATATTAACAGTTTAAACCAACAATACGCCACAAACGAAGGTGCAATAACACTTCACAGTTATTTCAAATGCGTACAAACATTTCTGTACCTTTACAAGCTGGCGTCGGTAGATAGGCTCGACGATGTACAGTCAGCTGCTGTAACATTGAGTTCATTGCGTTTGACGCTCTATTAAGTCATAGTTTGATGAAACTATCGTGAGCCAAAGCAGCTGCCATCTTATCTCCCCGCTCCCACTTAATAACAATTCTGCTTTTGGAATTGTGATTAGGTGAGCATGGCGGGGCGCGGGAGCGGAGCTAGTGGACGTGCTTGTAGGCAGAACGTCCGCCAACACACAAGTCTGGTTGAGCAAATAACTCGTTTGAAGTTGTGGCACGTTGATGGCTGACAGTAACTGATTATCTCAGTTATTGTTACACGCTCCAATACAACAAATGACACAGTAGACCGTATTTTGTCATCAAAAGAAAAACATAATAATTCAGACCTTTCCCCACCACATTACAGAGAATCCCAATTGCCTGTGAATACCAGAGGAGAGGGACCCCCCGACCCCTGACCAAAAAAAACCCAGGGAATTTGTGTATTTGTGAATGCTGTGCTGCAAATACGTGATGGTCCACTAAAAGCAAACATTCAATATGCTATCATATGTGCATCCTTGGTTAGCTGGATACTTCCTGACAATGACAGTGACATAAAGAGTGACTATTATGTTCTTCCTGTCACTTCCTGTAATTGATTACTTTATTACAGGCTCGTCTTACTGGCTGCTTACTCCCCACCGCCACCGTACATTTCTTACCATTCAGGCTGCTATTTAAAGCAGCACAGGAGACTTCCTGTAGCTCCTTTTTTGTCCTCATAGGGGCCCAGTTTCCATCTTCCTTGAATTGGATCTCATCACAATCCGTACAGCTGTTCAGGATCTCCACAAAAAGCCTGAGTGATTTAACAGTGAGAACCACATCAGGCAATAGAAGAATAGTAGATCCTGTAGTCAGAGTGAAGCGGTGCCACTGCGCGCCAAATTTTGAACATTACAGCTAAACTGTAGAACACGGCTGGATTAAAACGGAGACCAATGCATTTGGACTCAAGGTAATCACACCCTGATTGGTTCGTGATTTAAATTACGACGATGCTGTTTCAGATGGACAAGACAGCCACAAGTCGGTGCAAGTGTTCACTTTGCATGAAAAAGAAGACCAGAGCACTGCACAGGCTTTGATATTTATGAGCCATCTAACAAACAAACAAGACACGTCGGACAACCTCTGCTGAGATATAATACAGTCAATTTTTAAAAAATTAATAAAACGTGCTTGACATAAAGACTCTTATCTGCTAACACATATACAAATGAAATAGATCATCCCGTTTAAATACACTTTGCATTGCTCCTCTAACCGGGTGAGAAGAGCCATGTGGGGTCATTTACCCGTCAATGATGAGGAGTTCATAAGGCGCCTTCTTGTCACAAACAGGACAAACCCAGGTGGGCTTCTTCTCGTTCATTTGAATATACAGTGTGGCGTCAAAGCACTGCAGGTGGGAGCATGTCAGCGCCCGGCATGGAATCATCAGCCGCATCTTTCCGAGCTGCAAGGGGTGCATGAATATGTCTTCAGGCAATAAAGATGTCACTCGCACAGCAGGGGCATAAGGTACCGTACAGTGTATGTATGGGTGCCATAAATGTCAAAAAAATCACATCAAGCAGGCGGAATAGGTGCACACTAGGGGGCGAAATGTAGAAAAACAATGGAAGGTCATGCAATGAACGCATACGGCACTTTGGTTTTGGTATAATGCATCTTAATACTGTTAACTGCCTTTCAATGAAAGAAACTTGCTTACCGGGCAGAGCAAAGACACACGAAGGCTAGTTGTGGCGATTTCACTGTCTGGGTCTGCTGTTAGCTTCTCTTTGACTGGAGGCAAATGGGAAAAATGATTTAAAACAAACAATGGCAAAATGGCAAAGTCAATTCAATGCATCAATATAGGAAAGGCTTTCTTCTTTCATGCATTTGGCAGACGGCAGTCCTCTTATCGTACCCTCTTCTTATCTTCCCTGCCACGTTGCCAAAATAAATACAAATACATATCCCGTCATAGAAAGAAGACCCCACGAGAAATGTGGAAATTAGTTGAAACTGACTCAGAAACAAGTACTGTAAAAATAAATGTTTCTTTTTCTTTGTGGGCCACCAATATTACTTTGAAAAACAAACTAAAGAAGCTGGCCTGGACGAGAAGGATGGAATGCATTAAATAATATTTTTTCCACAACCCTCTGAGGGGGTCACAACAACCTCGATGAGACTTGTGCACCTGTCCACAGGTATTTTGGACTGCCCATGAGCAAACCGCTCCAGCTGTATCAGGTTCAGATGCTTTCGCAAATATTAAACAGGATTTAGAATAGCTCGATGTTTCGTTCTTACCCATTCTTGGGTATTTTTAGCCGTCTGTTTGGTGTCTTTAGCCTTTTGGGGGACCCGTGACCTCATAGAAATCAAGCTTCCTCACTCTGGGCAGCATACTTCTCTGCAGAATGCCAATTACATTGATTCAAGACACTTTGTGTTGGCTGGAGATAAGCATCCACTAAACGGAACCGCCTCCATGTTCCACAGTAGCTATTTATGAACAAAGCTGTGAGCCTCAAGGAGATTTTAGTTTTTTTAAATTGTTGTTAATGTGTAAACTCAAAGTTCAAACTTTCTATCTCCAAATTGTTACACCATAAATGGACCTGTGCATTCCTCAACAAAGAGGTTCAGAAGGTTCTTACTGAGTGCTCTGGAGTGGTCTGGATTCCTTATGCCTTTAGCCCGTAGCCTCTGTAAAAGCACCGTGGATGACTGCTGCTTCACTAAGTATACTGCCATAGAGTAATTCTGTGGAGGTGAAAAAACATAGAATTATGTTCAGTTTTTCTCTTCAATGGACCAAAAACTGGAGATATAAAGGCGTATCACACAAACGCCTGCTCGTCAAAGACACTTTTGAGCCTTATGAGAGGCATGATACTGCCATCTATTGTATTTCTGGGGAATTATAACCAACTCCGACCCTTGTGTATAAAGGCAGGCCCTGAGTTTGGGCCTAATTTAGGTTTGCGTGTGCAAAAACGGGCACAAACTTGATTGTGCGCGCCAACCTATGTAGAAGCACCCACGGAGCACCCGAGATCGCATCTACCTAACGTGCTAAATTGCTGCACTGGTAATTTGGGCCATTCTGAGCAGTACCAGTACATGCAACGACATGAATTTAGCACATTGATCAAACGGAAGAGGAATTCCAATGGTTGATTTTGCATCTTGAAAGAGCACATCTGAAAGGCAGCTGCAAACGGCACCTCTGTGTGGAGCCATGGCGGGCAGGCGAAGGCAAACTGAGAGACGATGGGGAGGAAAGCTCTTTTCTGCTCGCGTTAACATTTGAAAATCCATCAACAAAAATGAACGTGCAAAATCGTCTCTTCGGGATTGCTCTTTTTGGAGCTTCTGATTGATGTAGGGCAACAGGTGTGAAACTCCAGGCCCAGGGATCGGATCTGACTCACTATATCATTTTATGTGGACCGCTGCAATTAATGATTTCCCTAAAATTGCTTTTTTAAACCTCGATCAAAATTACACACGTCTTCGGGTCACTTAAATACTACAAACCAAAAAAAAACACACAGAGTTGACTTAAAGTGGGATTTTGCAATAAAACCACAACAGCACATTTTTCATTTTGTTAAAACAGTCGTCAAGACTCAACAGATGACTATAGTAAACACTGTATGATCTGCGAAAATCAGCCATATTGTGCCTCTAATTTGAGTTAAAAAAAAAAACAACTCTCCTGATTAAAAAAAAACAACAAAAAAAAAACAGAGACAGAGAGAGTACACTACCTTACAAGGTGTCAATCTTTTTTTGCACAATCATCGTGGGCACAGCCTCAAAGCCTTGCTCTGACCTCTTACCTTACCACAGAAAAGCACCTTATTCGTAATGAAGTGTTATTAAATGTTATTTAACCAATTGAAACTTTTTTTTTTTTAAATGGAAGGGGGGAACCGTAAGGCGGGAGTGACACCTGGGACAAGGTGAAACAAACAAAAGACGACTTTTATGCAGTTGCTGCTCTCCCCCAAGAGTTAACTAAAGCTCAAACCCCTCTTTTTCAACATTTCAGTCTCCACCCCTCTTTTGAAAAGATCGCAATCTTGGCCCCCAACAGCGCAAACAAGTCTGTTCGAGGCAGCATGCATTTTCATGCCCACTCTTTGGGATCTTAGTAAATCCGGCCCTTTTCCTCTCACCCTCCCAATCTCAGCAGTCCAGGACACCACAATGGTATTCGGGACTGTCGTGGACAATCTGACCAACGAGGTAATATTGATGGGTCGGCTGGGCCGCTTTGGCTCGACACCGTTTTTGGTTGGAGGAAGATAACCCTGTGAGATAGGATGGCAAAAAAAATGGTGAGATTACAAGTACTGCTTTAAAATACAAAGAAAAACACAGGATTTGGGTACTTGGGTACTGCATGTGTATGTCAGTGTTTCTCACCGGCAGGTTACATGGCTTGCCGTTGACTTTCACACACAAACTGGGTGGAAAATGATCTTCCTGAGGACAGCTTGTCTCTGACAGGCAAAACCGCAATTGGACTTGAACTGAGAAATCACATTTGGTCCCCGAGATGTCCCTTAAAGCACAAAAAAATTGTTTTCACCCGACAGATGTTGATGAATAATTGAGAAATAATTTAGTCTGGCCAGACAAAATGGTGTTTCATTCATCTTACATTGAACTGCTGATCTGCTGGACCTGCTGTGGCGTTAATGCAAAGGCAAAGCATGTCTCCTGGAATCTCTGGCTGTTGTCCGAAGCTGCAGAAAACAAGATAACATCGCAGAAAATGATTCACAACTCCCACCAATTGACACTACAAGCACATTTTTTTGTAAAACTAATCACGCTTCTCAAGAGCAGGATGGGCCTTTCAAATCAAGAATCACTGTACAACTGAGGGACTGACTTGACGAGAACTTACGCAGCAGATGGTCAGATTGCTCCCCTGTTGTGGCAACCGTGCCAACATTTAAAACCGAAAACCGTCTGGCCAACTTCTTCACTAATGGTTTGAACATCACCTGGAGCTCCAATATTTTGGGTTACAGTTGGACACTTTTCAGATCGTCTTCTGTTAATCATGCTGTTGTTCAAAATCTCCTTCAGCACCTTTTGTTTTGTTTGCCTAAAAATATATTCAGTAGACTGTAATAAAAAAAGCTAAACATCAGCTGTTGAAAAAATATTTTGTATGATTTTTTTTTTCCTGGCGTTCCTATCTTCAAAATGAGTGTGCAATGGTTTCCTAATCAACATTTCACCACACTGGTGGGACTGTGCTGGTTCACTTCCACTATACAGATAATCTATCGGTATTTATTAAAAGAAAAAAAAATTGTGTGATTTGCCAGTGAAACAATCATACTGAAGAGAGATGTCGCAATTGTTCCATTTTAAATTGGCTATCCACTATCATCATAAGATTGAGTAATTATTATGACAGCGGTCTTTCATCCTGTGGGTTGTGAATGTGGCATGAAGGAAGAGGAATACAAGAAATGATTCAAAGGAACTTTGCTATGCCTCAAAATAAAAGCGAAGACATTCAACTATGCACGTGACTCACAGTTGTATATCGACTCAAGATAATTACATGGTCATTAATATTCAGAATATTTCTTTTGCTTGGTAATTACCAACCACACTATGGACGACCTCAATGACATTTAATAAATTCTATGGAACGTGTCTTTTCTTGATGCATTTTGGTGCCTGTCTGTGCCACAGAACAAAATTACATATGATGTGCTTTCAGACTTCTATTCGGGGCAACTGAAGCTAAAAATAGATCTCGATCACTCTCACCCCTCTCTCTCTCTCTCTCTCTCTCTCTCTCTCTCTCTCTCTCTCTCTCTCTCTCTCTCTCTCTCTCTCTCTCTCTCTCTCTCTCTCTCTCTCTCTCTCTCTCTCTCTCTCTCTCTCTCTCTCTCTCTCTCTCTCTCTCTCTCTCTCTCTCTCTCAATCTCTCTCTCTCTCTCTGTCCTTGCTTGCTTTTTCTCACTCTCGCCCCCACCCCACTCTTCCATTGCACTCGAAGTCACTCTCACCACAAAACTGGATTTGTTCTCATGTTGCAGAGTGGTGGCTAAAAGAGACATGAAAAAGGTGACAACCCCGTTCACTTTCAATTTCCAGCCATGCAACTGCCTCTTTTTTAAAGGCGCATGTTCACTACATAAGCGGGATGAAAAATCACGAAAACAGACAGAACACTGATCAAAGTCGGAATCCTCCCATTCGCTTCCACAGTATTTTTTTGGTATGCTCGTACTTATCTTAGCCCATCCATCCATCCATCCATAGTCTACTGCTTATCCGGGGTCAAGCCACGGGGGCAACAGCTTTAGCAGGGAAGCTCAGACCTCCCTCTCCCCAGCCACTTCTCCCAGCTCGTCTCGGGGGATCCAAAGATATTGCCAGGCCAGCCGGAGACAGCATGTCCTGGGTCGTCCCGGGGGCCTCATCCTGGTGGGAAATGCCCTGAGCATCTCACCAGGGAAGCGTCAAGGAGGCATCCTAATCAGATGCCCGAGCCACCTCATCTGGCTCCCCTTGACATGGAGAAGGAGGAGCTCAACTCAAAGTTGGCTTCTATGGCCTCATTCTTTCCATTTTTGCCTTGGCGACCACTGAAGCTACGTTCCACTTTGCCATCTTGTGTCCATCAGCTGCCTCAAGAATCACACGAGCCATAAAGGCCCTATAGGACTCCTTCAGCTCGACGGCATCCCTTACTGCTGGTGTCCACCAGCAGGTTCGGGAGTTGCCGCCATGACAGGCACCAACAACCACACGGCCACAAATCCGATACCACCGATACCGCCTCAACAATTTATTTTTTTAATCTTAGTTGTTTTATGAAAGCCTAAACCCTTATGTGATACATTCCAAAAGCATCCAATACAGGTGGTTGACATGATTGTGTTTTGATGAGACAATCGAAAGAAAAGGCTTGTGACATACATCGGAATTCTTGTGGTAATATCAGATTAGGCTTTGTTTATTGATCAAATGCTCAGATTATTTTGGGGCAAATGTTTCATCTGCAAATATGTCATCGACAAAGATAAACCAACACGCATGAATGCAGTGAGACTAGAACACCAGGTTATTCTGCATCACACATAGTATTGTATTGACGTACAAGAGGTGTACTGTATGAATTTTGCTGGAAGAAACATAAGACTAAAGCTAATGAAGAAACAACGTTCCAGTTACTCAATTTGATCTGATTCTTGCGTGTTGGTGGTTATACCATGGAACTGAAAGAAAAACTGTGCGTTAATAAAATTGACAAACTAAGACAGAAATTATGACAATCATCCAATCACCCATCATGTGATGGGTCAAAGTCGACCATCGATGACGTTTGAGTGAATGACTTTCATTGAAACAGACTTCCACAAGTTTGATGGTTAAAAAAAGACCGCGCACGATCAAATAAGTCTGTTAACCAAGACCTCAACTCAAAAAGTTTTATCATTCAATGGATTTTTTTTTTCATGTTCCTGTCATCTGTTTGTCTGCATGCCAGGCAGACTCCTGCTTTGCGAAAGGACTCGGTTGCTACCCCCAATCAGTGGCGGAAATAAATGTCTTATTATTATTATTATTATTATTGTGTTTCAGCTGTGTAAACCAAGTAATAGCTTCATTTTCAGCGCCCCAAAAAGCTGACAGCTATTAGAGAATCACACAATATATTCACTGAATCTGCAAGCAAACGAAACCAGAAGGCATTATTCTTCTTTAGCCCACAAATGGATTGTCAAATTATTCTTGCTATTTTGAGTAAAGTATTCAGTAGTTTTGGATTATGAAACTGATAACATCTAATAACATTATCACTGCTTATGGCTGGATTCATTATTCCATTGTCTACAATTGTTTTTATCTAACTGTCTGCGCACCTTGAATGTATCATATTGAGACATTTAATGGTGAGTAGACGCTAGGCCCTCAATAGGTGCGCAGCGGTTGTACAGTATTTGCAAACCGTCAGTTTCTTGAAAGTGTTTTGGCTGGCTTAGCATGTGTGCCCATGTATTCGATTTACAGACAGCATGCAGTAAAGGTAAAGTGAAAACCGTTCATTGTGAGGGAAAATCTGTTCTGGTCTATAACTTAGGCGATGCATAACTGACTTTTGCGACTTGCGAGTGAAAAGCTTCTGCGTTGTGTCACTAAAACCAGCCTGTATAAATCCACATGCCATACGATATGTAGTCCAACTGTTCAAGTCAAGTCAAGTCAACTTTATTGTCAAATATGCTTAATGTGCAACATACAGCACAGATGAAATTTCTTTTCCCGTCAGCTACCATAAACCGTGGGTGTCCCCCAAAAATAAATGATAAATTAAAAAAAAATAAAAAAACGTAACAATTGGGAGAGCAGATTGAAGGACAAAGGTAGGTAGATCAATTGTGTTGACTTGTCCATTTGTAACCTAACCACCTAAAGTGAATACCAAATACAATTGTATAGTTATTCAGAGGGTGGAGAGCTATTCACCACAATTTAGGGCAATATATTTCAATGTTATCCCAATTGTTGGATTGTTTTTAAAGATAACAGGAGGCTTTGTTTTCTTTTGAAATAACCTGGCAGATCATGCATAAAATACGGGCGTGATTCTAAAAAGGTGAAATACGCTAATAGAGCTGATTTTGGCAAAAAAGTGAAAAAAAAATAGAAAAAAAACCCTAACCCCCCAAAAACCTTTTGCTTTAGGTCTGGTCTGAGGTATGAGCTAAGCTCAAGAGAATTTACTTTCCTCAATCTGCTTAATAAGCACAACAAAGCCCAGCTGGAGTTCGTTAGCTCGGTCAGGCCTTTGCTACTTTTTCATTAATTTAGTACGCCACATGCAAGCAGACCCATATGCACACAAACACAAAAGACAGCTCCATTCTCAGAAAAACAAAAGAAAAAAGACAAAACGATTCGAACAATGAGTGATAAAAAGTGAGATCTAGAATTTACAAGGCAAACCTGTGTAACGTCCTCCTGACTGAGAACCGGGATTGTTTGAGCGCTGAATGGGGTTGCGCTGCAGCTATATGGTCCTCGAGCTCATTAAGGCATTCCAGTGTACACATACAGAAATGCTTAGATGGCTGTGTTCGCAGTCTGGCAGCTGGTCCCACTATTCTCTTCAATGCAAATAGTACACACTTTCCAGGCTGTGTCAGTGCTAGGCGGGCCACGCCCGAGACAACGCAGCTGCAAACAACATGCATAGGAACACTGAACATTATCATAAGAATAAGAAAACCTTTAATCGTCTCACAGTGGAACAATTCCCAATTTACAGCAGCAAAGTTATGAAAGGAAGAAAGTAGAAGAACAAAAAGTATAGGAGCTGCTGAAAAGGCAGCCACTCTCGCATTGAAGTAGATTTTTAGTGGTCAGGAGGCACTCTGTTGGTCAGCACAGCTTGGAGTTCTGGTCATTTGTTTCATCAAGGCTGGGTCGTTTTTACTGAGCTTTATTACCGTATTGGCCCGAATATAAGACGGCCCTGATTCTAAGACGACCCCCTCTTTTTCAAGACTCAAGTTTGAGAAAAGACTTTTTGAACACCAAATTAATTTTTATTGAGAAAATAATTACAGTACATCTGAAACAAATGATTAAAACAATATATTTGAGAGAAAAAGCATGTTATTTTGCCTCATTCAAATCTTAATATCTGAACATTTAAATATGTAAACTAAAGTGCAATCACATTCGTAAATGAATGGCTTCTGGTTTTTGAAATGTAAATTACATCATAACTTCTCCTCAGTTGCCGGTTAACCTGGCCGATCTTCGACCCACTTTTCTCCAGATTGTCGCTACGTTTCTCCATTTTCTGTTATCTCTTCTATTATTTTCTTTTCTTTTCTTACTTACCGCTATTTTTTATTTTTCTTCTTCGTGCTACCGCTATTTTTATTTTTATTCTTCGTGACAGGGGTTCGCTTTGGCCTGGGGAGTCAAGTTCAGCATTCGCTTCATTGGTATCTGGCGCCATCTAGCGTCGTGAATGGGTATAATGTCTCGACCCGTGAATGGGTAATGTCTAGACCCCGAATATAAGACGACCCCCACTTTTTCAGTCTTATTTCAATGCAAAAAACACCATCTTATATTCGGGCCAATAGGGTATTTTAGCAGAAAGAAAAAAAACTGGATAAATGCATTTAAAAAACTGGAGTCTCTATCTCTTGGTAATAGGGCTGGGTTTGAAATTAGTTTTTCGATTAATCAAAGCAAGTAGATTTGCCTTTTCATAGCCTGATATTGATTCATAAAACCATCAATCCATCTTTTTAATATCCTTTTCCCATAAATTCGCGTGACTTCATGCATTACGTGAAATCTTGTCACTGCACGAGAATAGCGTATCAGAACAATGTGTTTCATTAAAACAAACACAAAGACAGTACTGTGCTGACACTTTGTGAGACAAACACAGGAATGTGAATGTCATGAGTTTGTAGTGTCTTTTGCCACTTTATTTACACAGCCTGCACTGTGGTTAGAATAGCTTTAAATTATTATTTTTTATTTTGATCGGGTCGCACAAACATACATGATTCATGTAATTATTTTAGGTAAATATATATGTTTACGAATGCACCAAATTAAAACAAGAAGTTTGTACTATTTGCAGTATTGCTTCTTTGGGAGAATGTCTTCCACATTAAAGTAAAATTGGCACTGCCTGAAATCCTTCGCTAACCGAATCGAAAACCAATCAAAGGGAATCGAACTGAATCGGGCCCATGTGAATTGAATCAAATTGATTTTGTAAATCAGAATCGATACCCAGCCCTACTTGGAAATACAGTAAGCCATTTTCAGTTTTGTTTTCTTTCAATATAGAAGGTTAATTCAAATTTGACACTTTAAAAAATATATAAAGGCAAATATTATCTACCCCTTCGGTAAGTGATTCAAAGTAAAGCCAAACTATAAACCTATAATAAAACTCAAGCATACATGCAACAATTAACAACATTAGGCATTGCAACACTAACAGACAAAATTAGGTAAAAAAAGCACAAAAGAGGAATTACAGGCAGTTTTTATGCGCTTTTGGATAGTTCTATTTTTCCTCTTAAAAGTGAACATGCGCCACACTGAGTAAAACTATCTTCGCTTTCGGCTTAACCCTATGCAAGAGTCGCCACAATGAATCAAATCTCCTCTGTAAACGTAACAGGATAATTCCCCTTATATGGTAAGTGAATTGTAGGCCTTAGCAATCACATTAGGACCAAGATCCGACCACTTGTGTTGTGGTCTCCAGTTCATTTTTCAAAGTCTTTGTTGATGAGCAGAATACATTTTGAAATCGACAAAACCATTTTATCTGATAATTTACAGAAAAACGCAACCAAACTAATCAGGAGAAGCGACATCATGCAACAAGAAAATGACCACACAAATAAAGACAATACAACAAAGGACTTCATCAGGATGAAAAGTGGAAGGCCTTAGACTGGCCAAGTTAATCACTGGACCGTAACCAAATAGAGACTGCATTTGACCTCCTGAAGAGGAGGCTGAAGGGAGAAACCCCAAGAAACGGCTGCAGTAAAGGAATGGAAAAGAATGCAACAGTTTGGTGAAGTCGCAAATTGGTCGCATCCTTGATGCAGTTACTGTGAGGAAAGGGATATGCCACCAAATATTAAATGTTATTCACTTTAATGTGATTTAATAATGCTCATTACAATAATTTTGCTCACTTTAAAAGGCGGTGGCTTCAAACAAAAGGTTCTCCTTTCTTAGCTGTGAAACACATCTTGATGTAAATACCATTCATTAAAAGCTGGTGTTTTCAGTATACAACAAAAGCAAAGGAATTGACCTTGATGTTCCAACACTTGTGGAGGTGACTGGATTCAACAAAAGCCAGAAATGCTGCAAGCTTCTCCCGGCCTGAGCTCATCTGACATGGACTGACGCTAAGATGAAAAGTGTACTGTGGTCTGTTCAGTCCACATTTCAAATCATTTTTTGAAATCATGGATTTCGTGCACTCTGGGCCCCGAGAGGAAAAGAACATCTGGATTGTGATCAGCGCAGATTTCTAAAGCCAGCATCCGTGAAGGCACCATTAAAGGTGTGGAAAGGTGCATGCAGGTTTTGGAGAAACAAATGCTGCCATCCAAGTCCCTTGGAGGCCCCTGATTATTTCAGCAAGACAATGCCAAACCACATTCTGCATGTGCCACAACAGCGTGGCTTTGTAGTGAAAGAGTGCAGGTACTAGACTGGCCTGTCTGCAGTCCAGACCTGTCTCTCACTGAAAATTTGTGGCGCATTATGAAGCGTACAATATGACAATGCATACTCTATATGTGCCTTATATGTGACTGGCTGGCGACCAGTTCGGGGTATAGTCTGTCTCCTGCCTGAAGTCAGCAGGGCTCGGCTCCCACAACTCCCCGCGACTATCTTCAGGAGAAGCACTGTTGAAAATGAATGGATGGATGGAGACTGTTCAACAGCTGAAGCTGACATTCAAGCAAGAATGGGAAAGAATTCCACCAGAAAAGCTTCAACAAATATTGTCCTTTGTTCCCAAACGTTGATCGGGTATTATCATCATTTTGATCACTGAACATCTGAATTTGCAAATCTGTTTTTATTTTCGTCGTACACGTTTCAATTTCATTGGAGTTGGAAATGAATCAGACTCACTGTCGTAATACTTCTTGAGGTGAGGTGTGTGCTACTGGAACCTAATGTATTTGCCATACAATCCAAGACTGTTAACATGAATGCACTTTTGTCATAATTTCAACCTTTTCAGCTATGATAAATTGGAATTGAGTATCATCTTAGCATTCTATGACACACATGGCAATAGGCTGTAAGGGCATGAATAAATGCAGCAGAAGGAGTGAGGGGGAGGGAATTGTTGTAAATGATACTGTGGATGAGGCAAAAGGGGATGCAGAAACAATTGTGGGAGTAGTATGAATACCAATCAGTGGATCTGAGGGAGGCATATGTGCATGATTACAAGGTAACAGAGCTCTCTTCCTCATAATTAGGTTAAATATGGCGATCACACGAGCCTGAGCAGTCTTTTAGAACCATTCAAATATTCAGCTTGGTGAAATTATATGCACCATATTCCTCTTGTTTTTTCTCTCATTCACCCTTTCTCTCACTAATGAGAGAACACGTATACATTATTAATATCGAAGTATGTCTGTGTTTGGAAGGAACCATATGTGCAGTACTGTATCAGGGTGTGAGTGACTACGTCTATATGCAATTCAGACTCAAATTGAAGGCACAGTGGTGGGTCTGTGCAATTTTCTCACTTTGAATGCAAATGTTTGCATGCAAAGCGGATGATGACAGACACAGTGGTGAGAGAAAACATAAGAGGAATGGGTAGAACACATTTAGTACAACGTTACAATAGAAGGAGGAAACGTTGCAATGACAGAGTTGCAGCCACTGTGCTTGTACACACATTGGCAGGAAAATAAATGACATGATAGTTTCTGCCTCGATTAAAATGCTAATGAAAAACGTTACCAGCATATTTCCATGATTTTATTTTTTTTTTATAATGATTTTTATAACTACAAAGCCAGAGCATTTAAATGCTTTACTAAATAACTGGTAGATACTAGATGGGCACTCCAGACAACAGAGGTGGGCATTCCGTCCCTTGGACAGAACGGTCTGTCCGTCCGTCCCGGAAGGACATCCATTTTTGGGACGGAAGACAACAATTTTTTTAAAAAGGACGGACGAAGCAAGGAGGAACGTGGATTTTCGTCCGTCCCTTTAATCGTCCTAAGTTTGTGGTGTCCGGAGGCAAAATAACAATGCCAGGGTGTAGCCTAACACTGTATTTTCTTAATAGGCGATGAACATCACAACCTTTTTCATATCAATAGTATTTTTATAGCAACACTGCTACCTAGTGTACAGTCAAAGAGCATAAAGTACCTACGGAGACCCATTTCACTAACGATCAATCTAGCCAGTGAAGAAAGCTGGCTGTGTTATATGTCTTTCTGTCACACCAAAAGTCAAAAGCGAGTCAAGTCATTACTTTGTTCAAGCAAGTCAAAAGTCAAATCACAGAATCTTAATCAGCACAACATACTCTATTGGAGTGAGGATAAAATATTTTTTCACTGATCAAGACAGAAATGCACATTTATAGCTATTAAGATTTAATGAACACACAAATAACATAAATCTCTGAAAATACATGCATGAATATATTTTGAAGAATGCATGTTTTTTTAATGTTTGCAGCTGCTAATGTATCTAAAACAGTTGCTGCAATGATAAAAATGGACGTGTTACACAGTATAATCATTACTCCCCTCAATAAAAGTCAAATACGACTTTTATGATGCATACCTGACATTTTTGTATTACCATAGCGATTTCCAACCAACTTGTAACCTCTCCAATGCAAGATTTCTGATGCACAAAACGGATGAATAGGTCGTGTGTTTTATGCATATGCTGGTCTCGCTGTTTTCTGGTGTATTAGGTGTAAACTGAAAGGCACTTAAAACAGGTCCCTGGTGCTGTTCGCCAGCCTCTTTGAGGTCCCGG
>NW_017805139.1:507802-519931 GCF_001891065.2 Hippocampus comes
CTAAAGTGCAATCACATTCGTAAATGAATGGCTTCTGGTTTTTGAAATGTAAATTACATCATAACTTCTCCTCAGTTGCCGGTTAACCTGGCCGATCTTCGACCCACTTTTCTCCAGATTGTCGCTACGTTTCTCCATTTTCTGTTATCTCTTCTATTATTTTCTTTTCTTTTCTTACTTACCGCTATTTTTTATTTTTCTTCTTCGTGCTACCGCTATTTTTATTTTTATTCTTCGTGACAGGGGTTCGCTTTGGCCTGGGGAGTCAAGTTCAGCATTCGCTTCATTGGTATCTGGCGCCATCTAGCGTCGTGAATGGGTATAATGTCTAGACCCCGAATATAAGACGACCCCCACTTTTTCAGTCTTATTTCAATGCAAAAAACACCATCTTATATTCGGGCCAATAGGGTATTTTAGCAGAAAGAAAAAAAACTGGATAAATGCATTTAAAAAACTGGAGTCTCTATCTCTTGGTAATAGGGCTGGGTTTGAAATTAGTTTTTCGATTAATCAAAGCAAGTAGATTTGCCTTTTCATAGCCTGATATTGATTCATAAAACCATCAATCCATCTTTTTAATATCCTTTTCCCATAAATTCGCGTGACTTCATGCATTACGTGAAATCTTGTCACTGCACGAGAATAGCGTATCAGAACAATGTGTTTCATTAAAACAAACACAAAGACAGTACTGTGCTGACACTTTGTGAGACAAACACAGGAATGTGAATGTCATGAGTTTGTAGTGTCTTTTGCCACTTTATTTACACAGCCTGCACTGTGGTTAGAATAGCTTTAAATTATTATTTTTTATTTTGATCGGGTCGCACAAACATACATGATTCATGTAATTATTTTAGGTAAATATATATGTTTACGAATGCACCAAATTAAAACAAGAAGTTTGTACTATTTGCAGTATTGCTTCTTTGGGAGAATGTCTTCCACATTAAAGTAAAATTGGCACTGCCTGAAATCCTTCGCTAACCGAATCGAAAACCAATCAAAGGGAATCGAACTGAATCGGGCCCATGTGAATTGAATCAAATTGATTTTGTAAATCAGAATCGATACCCAGCCCTACTTGGAAATACAGTAAGCCATTTTCAGTTTTGTTTTCTTTCAATATAGAAGGTTAATTCAAATTTGACACTTTAAAAAATATATAAAGGCAAATATTATCTACCCCTTCGGTAAGTGATTCAAAGTAAAGCCAAACTATAAACCTATAATAAAACTCAAGCATACATGCAACAATTAACAACATTAGGCATTGCAACACTAACAGACAAAATTAGGTAAAAAAAGCACAAAAGAGGAATTACAGGCAGTTTTTATGCGCTTTTGGATAGTTCTATTTTTCCTCTTAAAAGTGAACATGCGCCACACTGAGTAAAACTATCTTCGCTTTCGGCTTAACCCTATGCAAGAGTCGCCACAGTGAATCAAATCTCCTCTGTAAACGTAACAGGATAATTCCCCTTATATGGTAAGTGAATTGTAGGCCTTAGCAATCACATTAGGACCAAGATCCGACCACTTGTGTTGTGGTCTCCAGTTCATTTTTCAAAGTCTTTGTTGATGAGCAGAATACATTTTGAAATCGACAAAACCATTTTATCTGATAATTTACAGAAAAACGCAACCAAACTAATCAGGAGAAGCGACATCATGCAACAAGAAAATGACCACACAAATAAAGACAACACAACAAAGGACTTCATCAGGATGAAAAGTGGAAGGCCTTAGACTGGCCAAGTTAATCACTGGACCGTAACCAAATAGAGACTGCATTTGACCTCCTGAAGAGGAGGCTGAAGGGAGAAACCCCAAGAAACGGCTGCAGTAAAGGAATGGAAAAGAATGCAACAGTTTGGTGAAGTCGCAAATTGGTCGCATCCTTGATGCAGTTACTGTGAGGAAAGGGATATGCCACCAAATATTAAATGTTATTCACTTTAATGTGATTTAATAATGCTCATTACAATAATTTTGCTCACTTTAAAAGGCGGTGGCTTCAAACAAAAGGTTCTCCTTTCTTAGCTGTGAAACACATCTTGATGTAAATACCATTCATTAAAAGCTGGTGTTTTCAGTATACAACAAAAGCAAAGGAATTGACCTTGATGTTCCAACACTTGTGGAGGTGACTGGATTCAACAAAAGCCAGAAATGCTGCAAGCTTCTCCCGGCCTGAGCTCATCTGACATGGACTGACGCTAAGATGAAAAGTGTACTGTGGTCTGTTCAGTCCACATTTCAAATCATTTTTTGAAATCATGGATTTCGTGCACTCTGGGCCCCGAGAGGAAAAGAACATCTGGATTGTGATCAGCGCAGATTTCTAAAGCCAGCATCCGTGAAGGCACCATTAAAGGTGTGGAAAGGTGCATGCAGGTTTTGGAGAAACAAATGCTGCCATCCAAGTCCCTTGGAGGCCCCTGATTATTTCAGCAAGACAATGCCAAACCACATTCTGCATGTGCCACAACAGCGTGGCTTTGTAGTGAAAGAGTGCAGGTACTAGACTGGCCTGTCTGCAGTCCAGACCTGTCTCTCACTGAAAATTTGTGGCGCATTATGAAGCGTACAATATGACAATGCATACTCTATATGTGCCTTATATGTGACTGGCTGGCGACCAGTTCGGGGTATAGTCTGTCTCCTGCCTGAAGTCAGCAGGGCTCGGCTCCCACAACTCCCCGCGACTATCTTCAGGAGAAGCACTGTTGAAAATGAATGGATGGATGGAGACTGTTCAACAGCTGAAGCTGACATTCAAGCAAGAATGGGAAAGAATTCCACCAGAAAAGCTTCAACAAATATTGTCCTTTGTTCCCAAACGTTGATCGGGTATTATCATCATTTTGATCACTGAACATCTGAATTTGCAAATCTGTTTTTATTTTCGTCGTACACGTTTCAATTTCATTGGAGTTGGAAATGAATCAGACTCACTGTCGTAATACTTCTTGAGGTGAGGTGTGTGCTACTGGAACCTAATGTATTTGCCATACAATCCAAGACTGTTAACATGAATGCACTTTTGTCATAATTTCAACCTTTTCAGCTATGATAAATTGGAATTGAGTATCATCTTAGCATTCTATGACACACATGGCAATAGGCTGTAAGGGCATGAATAAATGCAGCAGAAGGAGTGAGGGGGAGGGAATTGTTGTAAATGATACTGTGGATGAGGCAAAAGGGGATGCAGAAACAATTGTGGGAGTAGTATGAATACCAATCAGTGGATCTGAGGGAGGCATATGTGCATGATTACAAGGTAACAGAGCTCTCTTCCTCATAATTAGGTTAAATATGGCGATCACACGAGCCTGAGCAGTCTTTTAGAACCATTCAAATATTCAGCTTGGTGAAATTATATGCACCATATTCCTCTTGTTTTTTCTCTCATTCACCCTTTCTCTCACTAATGAGAGAACACGTATACATTATTAATATCGAAGTATGTCTGTGTTTGGAAGGAACCATATGTGCAGTACTGTATCAGGGTGTGAGTGACTACGTCTATATGCAATTCAGACTCAAATTGAAGGCACAGTGGTGGGTCTGTGCAATTTTCTCACTTTGAATGCAAATGTTTGCATGCAAAGCGGATGATGACAGACACAGTGGTGAGAGAAAACATAAGAGGAATGGGTAGAACACATTTAGTACAACGTTACAATAGAAGGAGGAAACGTTGCAATGACAGAGTTGCAGCCACTGTGCTTGTACACACATTGGCAGGAAAATAAATGACATGATAGTTTCTGCCTCGATTAAAATGCTAATGAAAAACGTTACCAGCATATTTCCATGATTTTATTTTTTTTTTATAATGATTTTTATAACTACAAAGCCAGAGCATTTAAATGCTTTACTAAATAACTGGTAGATACTAGATGGGCACTCCAGACAACAGAGGTGGGCATTCCGTCCCTTGGACAGAACGGTCTGTCCGTCCGTCCCGGAAGGACATCCATTTTTGGGACGGAAGACAACAATTTTTTTAAAAAGGACGGACGAAGCAAGGAGGAACGTGGATTTTCGTCCGTCCCTTTAATCGTCCTAAGTTTGTGGTGTCCGGAGGCAAAATAACAATGCCAGGGTGTAGCCTAACACTGTATTTTCTTAATAGGCGATGAACATCACAACCTTTTTCATATCAATAGTATTTTTATAGCAACACTGCTACCTAGTGTACAGTCAAAGAGCATAAAGTACCTACGGAGACCCATTTCACTAACGATCAATCTAGCCAGTGAAGAAAGCTGGCTGTGTTATATGTCTTTCTGTCACACCAAAAGTCAAAAGCGAGTCAAGTCATTACTTTGTTCAAGCAAGTCAAAAGTCAAATCACAGAATCTTAATCAGCACAACATACTCTATTGGAGTGAGGATAAAATATTTTTTCACTGATCAAGACAGAAATGCACATTTATAGCTATTAAGATTTAATGAACACACAAATAACATAAATCTCTGAAAATACATGCATGAATATATTTTGAAGAATGCATGTTTTTTTAATGTTTGCAGCTGCTAATGTATCTAAAACAGTTGCTGCAATGATAAAAATGGACGTGTTACACAGTATAATCATTACTCCCCTCAATAAAAGTCAAATACGACTTTTATGATGCATACCTGACATTTTTGTATTACCATAGCGATTTCCAACCAACTTGTAACCTCTCCAATGCAAGATTTCTGATGCACAAAACGGATGAATAGGTCGTGTGTTTTATGCATATGCTGGTCTCGCTGTTTTCTGGTGTATTAGGTGTAAACTGAAAGGCACTTAAAACAGGTCCCTGGTGCTGTTCGCCAGCCTCTTTGAGGTCCAGGCGGGCATAGCAAATGTTTGCAAGAGTGACTGAAGGATGAACTGAAAATCTCGAGCTAATTTTTAGGTTACATGATGTTTGGTCACCTCAATCACTGCCCAAAAACCACAGACATAACAAACAGAACTAAACCAAATCATGAATGAAAAACCCTGAAATGCTGTTCTCACCGAGACTGGTTGGCTTGATGAGCTCATCAAGCATGTCATAAAATGGCAACCTCTGAAGCGTCACATCTGGGTGGACGGGGTGTAGTGGGACCGCAGCGGACAGGTGGTGCGTCAACCCCGTGAACTCGTGCTTCCCAGGTCCGAGTAGCGAGAGGGGTAGTAAGGCAGCGGGTGACGGGGTTCCACTGTGACCCGCGTGGCCCTCGTATGCCAGCTGTGTCAGTCCAGCAGGCAAAGCAGCTCCACCTCCTCCGACCAGCCCCGCTGTGGCTGGGTGATGTGGTCCGGGCAAGGAGAGCTCGGAGTGAGACACCATTTTTGCAGGGAAGCGTCGGCGGTACAGCTCTTTGATCTTCATATGCACGGCGGGGCTCGAGCCTGCCTTTACCAGATGCAATGCTTTTGTTACAAGCTCGTGCTTACGTCCGTGCTTGTTACGCCCAGCGTAGCCCAGCAGCACCTGGAGCTCTGAAACCCGCAGGCTCATCACCATTTGCTGCAGCAGACACAAATAGATAGAAAGGGAAGAATGAAAATTGTGCAAACATGTCGAACTTGCATTCCCACTCATATCAGAGTAAATGGCTATGATCTAAGAGGGAAATTTCAATTCAGAGACAAAAAAAAAAAAAGGAAACATCAAATTGATTTGAATTTTTTTCAGAGGCTTCATACACCCGGACCACTTTTTAATGTTGAATGTTAATCACTGTTTTTGATGACATCAATGTGTGGATTATTTCTTTTGTGATCCGTTTGGGTATTTGCAGGTGTGTTTGTGCATGACTCTGTCAAAAGGGAAAAAATATGGTACATTACAGATAGATCAATAGACAGATCGAAGATATAATCTATAAGCAGGTGACATAAACAAAACCGTTTGCTCTGCCATTTAATGCTGTTCCAGACAGACAACTGTGAAAAGTGTACTGTACACCAAAGCACTTTTTTTTCTGGTGTTTTCGCCAAGTTATCATCGCGATTAGCATTGGCGTTATCCATGCTTAGTCTACTCCTAGTCTGCCTTTAATGATAACGATGCTTATTGGTAGCTCGTTTGCCGATACTGAGGTGAGGAATAGTCACTTAAAGGAGAAAAAGAAGAAAAAAAGAGAAATCGTTCAGCCCTAATTTACATGCTCCAAAGCCGCCTGGAGCGAAAACAGACTCTCAGCTTCGATGCAGCTGACCACAACCTTCCAGCCACAATGACACCCAATCACTGGACCCTGATGGAGAAAGCAGCTGAGGTGCTGCTACTCCGTTACTTTGAAGAGGTGACATGGGATCAGAACAAGGAGATATATATATATATATAATAGATAGATAGATAGATAGATAGATAGATAGATAGATAATGATGCCTTCAAATCTACCGTCTTGGTACTGCTCAAACTCAATGCTGCATTTGTCACAGTGAATCAGAACATCCTGCTCAACAGACTAAAACAGTGGGCGGTACTTGCTGGCACTGAGTTGAATTGATTCAAATCTTACTTGCAAGTTAGGGACTACTTTGTC
Organism: Hippocampus comes; assembly: GCF_001891065.2. Taxonomy (NCBI): domain Eukaryota; kingdom Metazoa; phylum Chordata; class Actinopteri; order Syngnathiformes; family Syngnathidae; genus Hippocampus; species Hippocampus comes. The sequence continues at coordinate 514,350 of NW_017805139.1, forward strand.
TCCGTTTGTACTCAGTTGATGGCTGTGAGTCTGAATGAACAAGGATAATATGCGGGGTTACACAAGGGTCCATTCTAGGAGCATTTCGATTTCATATCTACATGTTGTCCCATGTTAAAATTGTGAAGCACTACTACATCTTCCATCATACAGTGAAACTCCTCTAGAACGAAACCTACATGTGCGAACATACCCCCTTATGTGAAAAAATCTTCACGCATTAGCACAATTCCCATTCTCCCGCCCCCCATACGATGAAAACCCCCCTGTTGCGTTATACGAAATCATTTTCTCTGCTCCAGCCTCGCGAAGACATTCACGACAATGAAGTCTAATCCAACAGCGACCTCTACTGCTTTGTTCGGAAACGGCAGCAGCAACCACCACACTGGTTTACATAGTGAACGATGTTTATTTCGGTCACAGCTGCGAGTTTCCTGGACTCGACATACTCATAGCTGCTCTGCCATTGGCTTACCGAGCATCATCCTGGCCTCCGATTGGCCAAGAGGGACCTCACTGTCTATGTGTGTAGATACTGAAGCTAGATCCGTAGCATCCGATTAGCCGCTAATGCTAAATTGCTTATGGCTTGACGGACATTAAAATAAAAGAACGTTTCCTCGAATGCTTTACTTGTTATCATGCTAAAAACACCCACGGGACGCTTCGTAGTCCTCGATGGCCAGAAAGACGGAGCAAGCAAAATAAAATACATTTTCCAAGAAATTGATGTAAGTGAAAGTGAATGCTGATCGTAAATTTCGCAATTTCTTTCCCTTTTTTTCTTTCTACACTGACAATATGAAGTGTCAAATAAGTGTGTGCTCATACTTATGCACTATTGGAATAAAGATAGAGTATGCATACGTTTGTGTGTACGTGTACACGTACATTTGTGTGTGTGTGTGTGTGTGTGTGTGTGTGTGTGTGTGTGTGTGTGTGTGCTTACTTCTGAGATCAAATTTGCTACAGTGAAAAACCCCCTGTTGTGAAAAATGTCTTGCCGCAAACATGATTTCGTTGTAGAGGAGTTTCACTGTACTTTAAATTTAAATCCATGCTGAAAACATCATTTACTGACGCGTTCTTGTTAATCTAGCCTTTATTTTCGTATTTGAATCAATTTTTTGCATGCTACCTTTTAATTTATGTCGACTAATGCTTAGTTTTGTTCGTTTTAATGTAATGCAATTTGAATTGTCTTGTACATGAAATGTGCCACACAAATAAATTTGCCCTGCCTTTCATATAAAACCATTCTTTCTTTCATTCAATAGCTCTCCGAAGTGATTCGGGAAGAGATCATTAACCAGGGTGTGAGAACCATGAAAAGCACTCTGCTCGAGGACGTGCAGACCTGCTTTTATTGAGTAAAAAAGGAGCCATTGCACTGAATCGCGACTTTGGTGGGTCGAAGATACAAAGAGAGGAAAGTAAAATGCACTGAATGTTGTCATAACATATTTTAGTTCACAACAAATCATGTTGCCAATTTGTAGCATTGAGATTAAGCGCTGGTAACAGCTTTTTTTTTTTACAGTGGGTATACTGCATTTATCTGTTCAAAGATACTTCACAACTCCAGACAGACTGGCTCGCTAGGAAATTTCTGATCAAGAAGGTGGCGAAGAGAGGGGAAAGCAGGACTGCCAGTGAAGAGGTAGAGGCAGTTGAGCCAGTGAGCAAGGCACCATATTTGGAAGGAAGCAGCTGCCAAGGCAGAGTCCTAGAAGAAGCCCTGCCTGTGGGTAGCACATCAGAAGTTAACCAGGTGCAAACCTCCCTCTCAGAGCAAACCGGCCCTTGGCAAAGTAATTTCCTACACTGCAAATTTCATCGAGTACACTTTACTCTAACAAGACAATATTTCGTCCCATTCTAAACAGAGTCAAATTTACACTTGGAAGAGAGTAAAATATTTAGAGTACATATTACTCAAAGTAGTGGATTAATTGTACTCCCAACAAATAAAATAAACTTTTATTTGATGAGAACATAAGTTACTGACCCGCGTTTTATACCGATGAGAGCCTTACGTTCGTTGACTGAAGAGATTTTGATCCACTGTGATTAATTACCTCACTCTGGTAGCCAGAGGAGGCAATTAATTGTACTCCGAAATGTTAAATTACAACTCAATTAGAGGAAAACAATTGTGACTCTGTGTACTTGTTGATTTTTCTTTTAATCACACCTTTTTTCAAATTTACAAGACATTTATTCAGTTTACAGGGATACAAGTTTCATGGAGTCCTCGAAATGATCATTAAACTTTGAAGCTCCACACACACAGATATGATCAGCAAACGAAGCAAACGGTGTTAAAGGTTGAACTGCGCTTAACATTGCAGCAGCTTACAATAATAGAAACAAATGTATTTTAGGAATAAAACCTCTGCCTCGGTTTAAGAACGCTGAGGCCAACTTTGTTATTGTATTATAACATTGGTATTATAATGTTGGTCCTATGGTGGTACTTGTTAGCGTGACCTTTTTACATGATACTTGCTGTAAAAAGTTGGAAAACTACTGCTAGGTTGAATGATTGTTACTTATTATATTTATGATACTATTACTATAGATTGTGATCACACAGCATACCGGTAATGTCTGTACACAGGTCCTATATGGGCTACATGCAATTAATTACAATACATCTCATTTTAATAATGGCACTATGTCATGATTATTATATTACAAACTACATTCAACTGCAGTAGGCCCCTCCCCCCCACACACACACACTTCCACGAAGACGACAATCGATGTGAATTGTGGGGTGAGGTAACGTAAATCAGGGATGGGTTTATATGGTGGAAATGTATACAACCGACAAAAGAAACATGAAATGTGTTTGAAAACGTATGTACCTGTGGTCTCAAGCACTTTGGTGCAGTCCCTCCGCGAACCTGTTCGACTTCCGGCTCGTGAATGCCTTTGATTATCCTTCTTTTTCACACACTTTACCCCCCCCCCCAAAAAATAAATAAATAAATAAATAACGTGCTGGCAAATGTAAACAAGATGTCATTGGCTTGAAGTTATGTTGTGATTAGACTGTAACCAATCATGTGAGTCACTGGATGCATGGAGGATTTGGGGACTACTGTATACAATTTGCATATGGACTTTTTATTACAGTATTTTTTATTTTTTATTTTTTTGCATACGGACATTTTACCGTTCCCCTAGTGTCATTGTGTCAGGGATGTGTCCAAGGACCGGCAACCCGAGGCCAAGGCCAAGGCCAAGGACTTGACTCCCAAGGCCGAGGCCAAGGCCAAGGAATTGACTTCCAAGGCCAAGGCCAAGGACCAAGGACTTGCTTCCGAGGCCAAGGCCAAGGACCAAGGACTGATTTTGAAACTGAGGCCTAGCCAAGGACATGTATAAAACAATGCTATCATACCACTTGGCAGGTCCTCGTGATTATCAATCCCCCTCCATCATAACCCTTAGCACTCCCTAACGCTTGAATGAAGTGATTTTATTCAAAGAGTAGAACAGTCAGGGTACATGTTATTTATACTGAGAAAAAAAAATAAAATCATATGATATACATTTATGAATTAATGTTTTAGTGCAGTAGTTTCTTAATATGAAGTAAATCAAACACGCCCCTCCGCTCATTGTGTTTCATTGTCTAGGCCTCACAGCCGATAGACAGCTGATATTCGGTTATATCACCGACACAACTCCAAAATGGACGTAAATTTCCATTGATAGAATTCAAATGTGTTGCCCATATAATTCAATTGATAAGAAATCAGACCAACCCATGCCTCTTTTCCTGAATTGACATTCAAAATTACACAGATGACAGCCTTAGGCTTTCTAGTGAAACCTCACATTGAACAGACATTCATACTTGAAAACAAAATTACTCTTGTGCAACAAACCCTCTTTTTTAAAAAAAAAGTCTTTCCATCCATTTTTGCCTGTAATTCCACAAAACACACACACAGCTAAGTGATCAAACTTCAAACAGTGAATAAAACTGTTTCAATAATTATCACTCCTAGAGCTGTATGATATTTGAACAATGTATATTAGCGCTGGACGATTAATCGAAATTTAATCATGAGTTTGATTTTGGCTTCTCTCGATCGTTAAAAATGCTATAATTAAAATGATGAATGTGCAGAACGGCACAGTGCGTTTACAAGTTGCCTTTGTTGTGAAAGTACCCTGAATCCATCATGTTGCTTAAATAGCGTAGTGTATGTGATTGTGACGTCTCTGCGTGTCCTCTTTTTTTAGAAACCAGAATATGGTCGCTCTATATTAATCGAGTTGAATTGCAGCTTCTTCTGTTCTCATTCTAAGTCTCGGTCAACACTGCAGGCAAATCTGACCCAATTCGGATTTTTTATTTTATTTTTTTGCCCATATGCGACCTGCATCTGACAGTCTGAAAGCCAAAATTCAGAGTTTTGCAAATCCGACAAGGGCCACATTCATATGTGATCCAAGATCTGATACGTGTCGGATTTTTTGCAATGCGACCGCAGTCTGAACGGCGAGGTCGCATTTATCCGACCTACACGTCATCAAGATACACTACGTAGGCAGAGGGAGAGAACAATTGGGAGGAAGACTGACTGTCAGTGAATCAGTGAAGTTGTTCTGAGCAACAGTATTGACATGAAGCATAAAATGGACACTTGGGGTGCTAGTAGTAATTCAGCAACGTGGAGGCTTCGTTTAATACATGCGGCATTGACGTAATGTAATCTTTCGAGACGATTCCATGACATAAGATCGAAAAGGTTCACCTCATTACCCCCAAATATTTATACCTCCTCATGCATCGCTCCATGGTAGATATGAGATAATAAAAATATGAGCCCCTGCCACATCCGTGGTCTCTTCACACTGGACTAGATTTACTTGCGCAAAAACTTTGTTGTGAGTGACGTCGTCTCTTCTTCAGCGCATGTTCTCACACCAGACCGACTGAAGTCGCATTTAATATGCAATGTGAATGGTGACACACACACCAAAAAAACCCAAAAATAAATCAGATTTCACCCAAAAATTTGAAATGAACATTAAAACCTATCGTGTGAACCGAGCCTAAGTGTGAACTCCATCCATATGCCGGACTACACTGCCCTTAAGACAGGGGTCCCCAACCTTTTTTGCCCCACGGACCGGCATTTAAGGTGTGGTGGAAATAATACAACAAAATAATATGGTATGAGCTGCATGAAAACTGTGGTGTTTTCGAAATATAATAATAAACACAAGGAGCGTCTAATCTGGCCGCAACACTCTGATCGCTATGGTAATGTTTAATGCCTTCAAAATACGATACAACGCAAATTCGAAGTGCATGAAAATGACGACTCACCACAGCCCCGAGCTTGATTTTCTGCAACCAGACGGTCCTATCTCGGTATAATAGGAGACAATGACACCTCAAGTGTGTGCTTTATGTCCAGTCTACTTCGTAGTTTTGTTTTAGTCGCCGTTGCTGCAGAAAACCCCCTCCTCACACAGGTAGCATGTCGGAAATAGCAACAGTGCTATGGGGGCGATCTCAGAGTATTCAGCCATAACTTTAATCCAGTTGTCTC
>NW_017805139.1:520696-531475 GCF_001891065.2 Hippocampus comes
TCTTTATTTTTCAAACACATTTCGCACAATAATCACGTCACTTTCCGCTCATTGCTTAGAAAAGAGTTGATAAGAGACGCATGCGGTAAGCTAGGGTTAGCTGGAGAAGCTTCAACCGCCGAACGCGAGATGCACTTTGTGAAAGGCATGAAACAGGCACTCAAACGCCATTTGCAAAATGAATACACAACAGTGTGTAGTCTACAAACTGATAATAGGATATAGTACATGAGTTAATTAGTGAAGAAAATACACTGTTACAACACTTTTAGTTGTATTCGCCAGCAAGCTTGTATTCATGCATACAGGTTGTGTGCTCCCGTCTCCAAGCTCCAGCTCCGCTGTGCCGCAATTCCATAAAAATTCATTTTTGTCTTTTTTTTCTTGGATTAAATCGACCCCAAACCTTGTGCATCTTTTTATTTATTTATTTATTTTTTTGTGAATGCTATTGATTAGGTGTGCGTGTCTGTCACAAATGTCCGTGCGGCACATGCGGCCAAGATGTTTGTCGACCAGTTTAGCCGATTTTTCACGAGCCCTAAAAATCACCCATAGAGAAAAAAAATGTCATTTCATCGTTACCATTATACTTATGCTGAGTAAAATGTTTTGTGCAGTATGCAACCTCTTCAAAAGGCTAGCAAGAGAGCGCAATGGCAGACTATGGGAAGCACAATCGTCCATGCAGCCACCCATTTTCTACAACCGGTTGTTTCGTTCAGAGGGATGGGAAGCTTGAGCCTATCACAGATTTGGTTCAACAACAAAAGCATAAAGCATATGAGCATCCTTAGATTAGCATTTTCCGTGTACACACGCCTGCACCTGCATTAAATCTCAACACACCTAGCAGTTATGGCTTAGCTCTCTCCTTTGTATCAACAGATGCACACTACATGGACCTCACTGGAAGCGCACATTATGCAAATGTAATTCTGAGGGTCTGGATGTGACTAACAGAGCAGTTATAAAAACACATCATTCAAACACAGATGGCTCTGACAGCAAGACGAGGAGCTTCAATCACAGCAGCAGCACGCAAGTAGCAACTGTCCATCTGTGGATTTTACTCGAATGACTTGCAAACTGAGTGTTAGTCTGTTTCATATCTCCTTTCCACATACACACGCACTGCCAAGGAACTGCCCCGCTGGTGACACAAATGACCAGTTCCATGAAATATGCATGTGGTGGAATGGGACAGATGAGGATGGCGAGGGTGGTTTGGCCAAATGATGTCACAGGCTGGCCAACATTTCAAGCACACGTTTCTATATCTCAACACAAACACATACGAAGCAAACCAACCCACTCTCACTCCAAAGCAAACACACACAAAAAAATATTAAAATGCACAGAAAACATGACACAAAAACGCACACACTTTCACCAGCCACCATGCTGTGGATGTGTAACATTCCTCTGCCAGAGCGACAACAAAAAAAAAAAAAATAAAAAAAGGGAAACTAATCCAGGGGAAAAACTGTGGGGGGATGGAGGTAGAAAAGCGACAGAATCGACAATACATCAGCACAGCTTTCCTGTTGTTTGATTTTTGTCAGCTCTTGCCTCTCGACCGTGCTTAGTATGTTTTCCAGCCAGAGAGTTTTTACGGGCTGAGCCTTTTCTATATTTTTCAACTGGTTTATAACATTACACAAGTATGTGGTTAAAGCAGACAAGCAGGTGTCTTCTTTTCTACAACTAAGAATGATACCGTCCACTGCCGTTATATATGGCGCAATAAGAGTAACGTTAATGGCAGAAACATTCCCTCAAAGGCAATGCTCGTGCGTTTTTATTTTATTTGATTTTCAAACAAACCGTGACTTTAGGTTGTGTGTAAAACAGTTACTATAAAGCATTAATATAAATCATATGAATACACACATACTTGCTGATCACAAAAAGGCCACAAGAGGGTGGGCCGCTGTCGTGAGTACTGATATCTTGAAAAAAGGACAGATATCTTACTCGCCCATGCCTAATAAGAACAAATATAAACAAACATTGATGTACATATAGGTACGGTATATGTCTATTATGCATGTTTCTATATGAATTTGAGACGACTGGGATGTGCGCTATTTTTTTCTTAATGTATTGCCGAGGTAACCGATCACGAGCCTTTATCGGCAGACACTTAAAACTAAAGACTCGGTGTGTGATCGGGACACCCCTATACAATAGTGATATTTACATTGATCTCCAGCTGTGAGTTTGTGTGGCTGTCAAATTGTAATTCATCTGTCTGAAATTCAATCAATGCAGGCTCTTTGAAATCAAAAACAGGACAAAGTTGGAAAACTTGGCTACAAATTGTAAATGTGTGGTTAAAAAAAAACAAAAAAAAAAAACTCTAATCTCTATATGAGGGAATTCATACTTCCAGAAAGTGCTGATAACGTGCTTCGACCAAAGCCAATTTTAAGCAGGAAGTGCACCACCCCAGAAACGTTGCACCATTGCAGAACTGGTGCAGACCACAAAAACTGGGAATGGTTTCAGAGTATCACGTGTTCTACTTCCTATTTCAGCATGGCACTTCAAACATTGATGTGAAAGTGTGTTGTCACGGAACACATTTAAAACAAAAGAAAGGCCACTTTTCCTTGCTAATTGCACTGATACAGTCAAAGCTGCACAACACAAATCCTCCAAATACTCATGTTGCTTGCAACTCAAGTGGTCATCTTGAAATCTTCAAAAATGTTCTAACTACATCCAAATCAAAGAAAGAAAACAGTTTTACCTCACGTTGATATCACATGTACCAATACACAGCGTTGACAATCTAAATATGGAAAGCGTAACCAACATTTTGCACATGAAAAATCTCCGTGGATGCTGACTTGTTGACAAAAAAATCGACAGTGTCCAGAGATGGCAAGAGTCTCGAATTCCCAGAATATCCACAAGGCATAAATCTGTACAATTCCTGACATTATGGATGCCTAATAGAGCCTTTCGGGTTAAAATAAATACATAAAAATGTACCTTCCATTATATCTGTACATTACCGTGCTACTAGAAATTGTGAATTAAGAGCGCGCCGTCACAGAGGGTGATATTAATTAATTAGATGGGGTCTCTATCTCTCCTTGTTATATTGAAATGAAAATGATGTATTAGAAGTCCATCATGTCGGGAGTCATACAGATTTACGGGAAGAGCATATCAGGAGTAGCTTAGAAATTTCCGCTGGCAGCGCACCATTAATTCATAGCTCCAACCAATAATCAAAATTAGCCGATTGCTGGTGGACAGACAGAGCGGTGTGTAGGATGATAATTGCAAGTGAAAATAATGAACTGGAGGGTGAAGCAAAGGGGGATGGGGAGAGTGCGACAGAGCAGCTGAGCCTACAGACCAAATGGAATTCTCCACACTTTCAGTGGAAAACAAGAGGGAGGGGAAAGATAAGGAAGGAGAAAAAGAAGGTGCCGCTAAGATGGGCACATCATGTGAGAAAGGCGAAAATACAGCCAAAACGGGCCGCAATTTTGAGGCAAGTTTACCACGTGTCTCTGTTTGCTAGATACACTTGCAGCTCTACATTGTCTGGAACATTTCTGCAAACTACCAAGCTCCATCATTTTTCGTCGGAATCTTGACACTGTGGTGACCTGAGACATTATCAGTGTGCCTATCTAATTGGATAACCATAAAAATTATTTTTCAAGAACGTCAGTCGAAGCCTTGACACGACAGCTCACAAAACAAGTCAGAAGTGGAAGACAGAGTTCCAAAATAGTAGTTCTCATTTTTGTTTTAACCAATAGCTCCGGTGGCTTGTCAGAACGCTATTTTATGGCAAGCCTGAATTTATACCAATAGTGCCACAAAGTACTGACGTTCAGTATCAGATCAGACATGAGCAGACAAAACATTGTAATGTCTGAGACCATGATAAAATAGCACAGTTGAGTGGTTTCCGGAAATGTTTTTGTTGCGATTTTAATTCACAATCGCCCCCTCAATTAAGCTTCGGGGCAATATTCACTTTGTACGGTAACATTTAAATAAAACAGAAACTTACAGCATAATCCAAGGCTCCAAATAACTTTTCTAGCAGTGTTGCTGATCAATGACTTGGAGTTGTAATTTTCAAATTTTGAGTGATTTTTCCCCCCACTTAATCCTAGGGACATGAAGCAACGATAAAAATAGGACAATGGGGGATTTGAATGTAAAGCTGCAGCTAAGAAATATTTTAGTCTTCAAGTATCTGACTGACAATTCTATTGAATAATCGAGTATTCGGATAAAGTATATATTTTTGCTTGGTTGAAGCACTCGTATGAACTTAAGAGCGAAAATAAGACATTACACTTCATAACAAATGACCAGTTGCAGAGCTACTTCTCTTGCAACTACAACATTAATGTAAAACAAATAAATAATAAATATTTTGAACAAATCACTATCAAAGTGTTCAAAATCATATAAATGATTGTGAACAATGCCCTGAGAACCCGGACGATGAATGTCACTCAACTTCCCGGGCACATTTACATCAGCGTGACCTGCAAGGGTGCCTGACCACACCACCAAGCAAAGACATCACCGTCTTGCATGGGCCAGGGAGCATTTACGCTGGACGAGGGAGCAGTGGGCCTCAGGGCCTCAGTGCTGTTCTCTGGTGAAAGTCGATTCACATTGAGCAGAAATGATGCCCCGCCCCAACGATGTTGGAGACGTCATGGAGAGCCAATGTGGGGATTGGTTGAGATAACAGTGAGCTATGGCAGCCAAGTGAGGCCGACAGAGCAGCAGAATAAAGGATTCAAATATCCAACAAAGAGTCTTTATTTAATGTAATGCAGAACATTTCATTTTTTACGGCAGTAGCAGCAGAAGATGGCCAGCTCTTTTTAGTAACCCGCTGGATGTTGCTGCGCCACGGTCGTCCTTGCCCGGATGGATATATGACGCTGTTTCATCAAAACCAAAGCACGAGTTGATCTTGAATGCTCTCAAGGTCCTCTGCGGAACTGATAGCTTGCAGTTTAAACTGTGCTTTGCAAGCATGTCTCTTCGTAGGTGCCATTTTCGGGATGTTGTTTTGCGTAATACTGTACACATACTATGGGGGCGTTCCTTGAGCATCCTCTTTCCACTTTAACGTCAGTTACATCCGCCTTTCCTCTACGTAGGCAGCATGTTGGCACAACATCAGAAAGTCAAGCGGAACCCTCATCAAAGTCACTCAATGGCATTCCCAGATTTTGGAACTCGGTGCATACACAAGGTAACCCGCATAATTACAGTAGGTGCCCCCTCCATTTTGGAGTAAATTCAAGACTTTACAGTGTGCCTTATGGTCGTGAAAATGTAGTAGAAAATTTAGTATTTAGTAAGCTTACACCTGTAACTGTAGTAAATCAACTTTATTTGATCTTAATTAATGCTTCCTTTGCCTATAATGCATAATAATCTGATATGGTTTGTTGTAATAAAGATTAATTGTTGAAAAATACATTAGAAAAGGACCTTGAAAAAAAATGCCAATCAAATCACAATCACAATTTTGAGGAGGGAAAAAAAGGCAATTAGATTTTCCATAATCATACAGCGCTAGTTAACATTAGCATATATAAGGGTTGAGCGATAATTCAATGTTAATTTCTATCGCGATGTACATGTGATCGATCTCAATATAAAATGTGTTCAATAAAATGTTCGATGAAAAAAAAAAAAAAATCAGGCCGAAAACCCCAACACCTGCATTCTGCATCCTGAAGACGGAGGCTACAGTGTGCCGTTAGATTTGTGCCACAATGACGAGCCCCTCAGAGGAAATTCTGAGCACCAAGCTCCTGCAATAAGATTATGTTGTGCAAACTCACACCTCTGGAAGGATACACAAAGATCGAAGTGAAGGAGTTCCCTGTCTTCGACGTGCTGGCTCCGGTGTTTTTTCAGCTGGCTCCGACGCTCAGCATTGCCATGAAGTTACATACAGTCAGGTAAAAACACAAGCAGTCGCTATGGCTATCATGAGCATGCTCAAAAGTTGAAGTGGAACTAAGACAGTTGGTCAATTGTAATTTATGCACTCCAAGAGCGTATTAGACATTGTGTGAACAACAAATGTAACTTGATCAACTGGTATGAAAAAGGTACATCTTGATACACTCTTCAGCCGTATCGCCCAGCCCCAGCTTATGTGTTTTATTTTGGAAATTGTAACCCTGACCTCATTTGCTTTGAGACAACAGTGATAAGTACTCGAAAACTGGAAAGCGAACGACTAATTGTTGACAAAAGATCTCATGAAAGTAGGAGCCACTGGCGTTTGCTCGAAGCACTGTCAGTGAAATGGACTCATTACAATTAGAAGTCATCATGGTAAAGACACATTAACGCAGAAGATACCACAAACTGGAAAATCAAGAAACCACACACACCAGCATGCACAAGCACATGTACACAATATTAAGCAATGTTATCATGCAAGGATTCAGCTGAACTAAGTACACACGCAGAGGGCAGTCACAAAGACAGAGGGCATGCGTGCCGCAGATCTGGCACATCAAAGGTTGGCATGCGAGGGACACCCGCAAAGCATTAGAATCCACCCAGAGCTTATCGGCCTCGCACTGATTGTCACATAGCTGGTGCGCATGGCCTAAAGGCAGCCATCTGTCTCGTGACCACACTTAAGGCATATTCGATATGAATAATTCTGATGAAAAATGCAAACCACCTACAATTCTTAATAGAGGATATAGGATGAACCATATACACATACAGGGAAAAATGTACCCTTCTATTAAAGCCGTGCTTCTCAATTAATTTTCTTTTATGCCCACCCACCCCCAACAAGAAGAAAACAATTTGCGTCCTGCCCACCCCCACTCCTTGCCGCCATTAGAAATATCACATTGTATCCTTATCAACAAAAGAAAAAAGAAAGATAGTTCAATTTACAGCCATAACTTTATTAACATTGTTTTTTTAGTCTGGAAGCGAAAAGATTTTAAGTGCATCAATTTGCCTGCAGAAAAACTCCTCGTTTTGAATTGTAAACACTTTTGACCAACTTATTGCACCATTTCATTCTGAAAATTAAAATTAAATAAAATCAAGAAATAATAAATTCAAATTCAGTTCAGTTCAGCAACATTAACTCAGTAGCAGAATACAGTAAATATTCCCATCCCCGGAATTCTATGAAAAGGAATTTCCTTCACCCAGAACAAAAACCTGTGCATTAACATTTTGACTACGATATTACATGTTACCGGAACTTACGTAAGCGGAAATTCCACTACCCGTAACCCGGACTGAGACGTCATGCCGCGGGAGCTTAAATACACGCAACGCCCACCCGATGCTACGGAACGACGACACCGAGACACATTTTCACTTCGCGTTTTTCGATCATCAGATTCGAAACGACGACGTGTAAGTGAGTTTTTATTGGCGTGCATTTTACTGTAATTGTGAATGATTTTAACTTTATTCACTTAACGTAAATGCATCCGTTTGAGCAAGGCTGGACACAAATAGGCATCCAGCAGACACTTGGAGTCGGAAAGACGCAAATCTACGAAACTTTAAAAAACAAGGCATCGATTCAACTCCTGATGACAAGCCACCATCCAGCGAGGAAGCAATGCAAATGGCAACAAATCCATCAGTATGCACAAGAATTACCAGACATCGGTGATCAACGGGACAGTTACTTGCAACTAGCAAGAAAACTGTATGACACGCAGGCAAACATTGTCATAAACCAAAGAATGCATCCAACAAAACAATCCAAAATAGACACATTTTTTTCCCAAGACAGAAAAAAAATAAACATTAAAATACTGTACGTATTTTACTGTTGTGATTTTTTTTGGATACACCTGTATTGCAGTTTTTGTTATATAAACAGTTTTTGGACAGTATATTTTTGTATTTTATTGATTGTGTTGTTACACGTGCATTTTGTCAACATACTTGCAGGTTCATAAAGGACATGTACCATGCTCATTTCACAAATGAGGAATTTCTGTTATCAGGACAAATTGGACAGTGCAAACACGAGTCCGCACTAGAGAGGATTTACTGTATATAAAGCACTTTCGTCTAAAAAACAAAAACAAATAAAACTATTTGACCTGATTTATTATTCTTATAATTATTATTATTGTTAATATCAAAATGGGGAAGTCAGGATTGATGGCTACTATGAGCACGTTTTGCAGTGCACAACTTTTCAGCGTGATTGACGTGTAATGTCTAAGTGCCGCCTTGATTTATTTGGCTTCCTGCAGTCCGCGGCCAGCATTTTTCGACACAGTCAACGCACCGTTCTTTCCTCGTCCGTCTCCCACTGTAGTCAAAGTGAAGCCAAGCGCTACATACGATTCGTCATATCTCCTTGACTTGAGCTTTCGGGTCACTTTCTTTTGTCTCATCATCTTTGTCTCTCTCCGCCTTTCTTTTCATCGCTGTTAAAAAAATAACTCTCTCCTAGCCTATCAGAGACGACTATTGAGACCTGTAGCTGGAGTGTTTTTAATAATCTGCGTCATTTTTTTTTTCCATTTGACAGCTGATGAATTAAAAACTGGTTAATTTTGGCTCTCATGCAAGAGCATGCTTCTCTGTCTGCTCTGAATCTGTGCAGCAGCATCTGACTGGCTCCTCGTGCAGTGGCTATAACAGCCAATCAGCAGTGAAAGCTACATGTTTGCTCTGTTCTCGAGAGTCACACGCACAAGGAGAGGTGCAATGAGCAGACGAAAAAGTATGGCTTCAGACTTCAACGCAATTGTCTTCTCCAACTCACAACTACTTGTAACATTACGATGAGCCCATTCGTGTCATCCAAACACAAGCGGCCGCTCTGCTCAACGCAGTAAGCTGCATTTCCTTGAGGCTAATGGCCTTGTCAAACTACACGACTTCTTTGTCGTTCACGACGGTAGCGCTGTCAGATTACCAGATAAATATCGTTGTTTTGGACTGGAGGAGATTTCACACTAGACCCTGGCCAATCGCTGTGCGGTCGGAGCAGGTCTGTCGCGGAGGCGGGACAAGCAGCTGTCGACGAGGGCATTATGTGCATGTGCATTGTTCCTATGTTCAGAAAATAAAATGAATAAACAAACAAACACTAAAAACATTTTAATCAAAAGTAAATACAGTAAATAAATAGCTTATAAAAGAAAGTATGGACCATTCCTGGATGGTGGGGAGAGGGCGGTATGGACTGTCTATTGTGTGTAAATCATAGATAAGCTGGTGCAAAAATTGACGGTCAGGCACGGCAGGTGAAAGGCTGTTTTATTTGGAGTTATACATTTCACTTTTTCTGCTGTCACAGTGATAGAGAAATCTATGAACAAAATTGTGTCATGTTGAAAGTTTCGGTTAATTTGGGCATGTCTGGACATACTCAGCGCAGAGGTGTCGGCCGTTTGGGCGGAGGGCCTTTTCTTGAGTAATCACGTCAAAGCAAGGGGGGGCGAACAGATGGAAGAAGGCTAGATTCAATCACAGAGTGGGAATGAACAAATTGGGAACAAAGAGTTGTTGAATACCAAAAGACAGTTTGGGAACCGCTGTCGCGCCCAGGTGGACATTTGTCATCAGCAAAGTCTGTGACTTGTGTGTTCGGGTAGATCAGATCACTACCGAGGGGCCGGACCGGGGGGCGCGGTATGCCAATCTCGGGGGCAGTGTCTTTCTTGTATTTTGCAATAAAAGTTCGAACCGGCGGAGAGGGAGCCGAGAGTGTGATCATCGGAGCAACTACCGTCGTTCGCTCTCAGAGATCCCCTCCCGCCGATATTGAAGACAATTTTCCTGTGTGCCGAGTCATTTCTTTAACTTTGTCCGAGAAAATCTCTGACAGAAACTTGGCGTTGTCGGCAGGATGATGTGCTTGTTCGATCGGATTTGAGCTTGCTTATTCGACTCTCCGATTTCCTCCGGTGGACGATCCGTGGCTGATGACGCGTTTTGCGCCGTCGAAGCCGACCAGACTCCGTGGAAACTTCTTCCCTGAAGGAGCCAGCCCCGCACCGGACACCGTGAGGAGCGAGCAAGCGCCATCATCCAACGGACCTGGGTTCAGCTCGGCATCGGGACGATTGTCGGAAAATAAGGTCAGTCGGCGTGGTGGAGAAACCGTTGCGTAGTCGGTTATCTCCACTGAGTGACGGAATTAGACGAGTTAATGCCGAAAAGGAGTAGGCTAGCTCGAGTACCGTTTCGTGGTTAGCGGTACGGGGGAAGTTAGATTCCCACGGGACACAGAGCCCAAGTGCATCTGTGAGAGCCTCGGCTCATTTAGATACCGTTTCTTGCAAAGCATCAACGGTAAGGAAGCGGTGCCTTCCTGGAGAGGTTGACCACCTCGGGGTATGTTTGTTTCTAATGTTGTATGTGTATGTCGCGTATTGTTTTGTGTGAGTGCGTAAGTGTGATTGGGGATCACTCTATAGTGGTAACGTATCCCATATAAACCTCAGCGCGGGTACGTACTGTTTCAGTTCGAAATAATAGTCATTGTTTGCTTCGGCGCGGGTACGTTGCGTTTCGAATAACAACCCAGAACTAGATCGCGACTTTCGGTAAAATACCCGTAACACGTCTGGTGGTTGCTAGGCAACAACATGGCTATGCGGAAGTTCTCTGGCTGCTGGCGATAGGCGCTTCCACCTTGGCTCAAATGAAAAGACTATTTGATCAGAAAGAGATGCATAGGCACAATGACCTGCCAGGATGTTCTGCTCCACAGACTTGCCAGGTCCAAATTGGAGACTGGTCTTC
>NW_017805139.1:531550-536553 GCF_001891065.2 Hippocampus comes
TCAAGGGTTGCCACCACGACAAGCACCAGCCACCTTACGGCCAGAGCTCCAATAGGCTGCCTTACAAATGTAGGCGTGGAAAACTGTCCGCTGAGACGATGTCTTCTGCCTCCCCCAGGAGGTATCTGAAGTTTTGCTGGAGGTGGGAGCTAACTTCAATTTAGGGCAGAACACAGACGTACACTATTTTTGGAAGCATTCAACCATGTGTCCTGTATGCCCTTGTGTGACCATGGCTGCACCCTTCTGCTCTTATGGGTGTAAAGTGGAAATAATTGGCTTGCTTGCCTGGAAGAGGTCAGTGAAATGGAGAATGAAAATGAGAGAGTGCCACATGAGAAAGGTCATTGCGAGGGCAACTCAAAATGATGGAAATTTGAATATTTAAGACCAGTGGAGTGTGGCTTGCAACAGGAGAGAGGAGAGAAATAGACGGATGGACGGGTGTGAAGGTAAATAATTCTCACGTCTGTCCTTTTTGAGCTACAGTTCTAACCTTTCATGTGGTCATCAAAGCTACATTGCTTTGAGGTATAGAAACACGCTTTTGTCAAATTATACATAAGGTAGGTAAGCAATCATGGAATGAATGATGAGCATCAGCACAAATGGGTTTTATTATACTGGGTTATTGATAGAGAAATCTATGAACAAAATTGTATCATGTTTAAAGTTTCGGTTAATTTGGGCATGTCTGGACATACTCAGCGCAGAGGTGTCGGCCGTTTGGGCGGAGGGCCTTTTCTTGAGTAATCACGTCAAAGCAAGGGGGGCGAACAGATGGAAGAAGGCTAGATTCAATCACAGAGTGGGAATGAACAAATTGGGAACAAAGAGTTGTTGAATACCAAAAGACAGTTTGGGAACCGCTGTCGCGCCCAGGTGGACATTTGTCATCAGCAAAGTCTGTGACTTGTGTATTCGGGTAGATCAGATCACTACCGAGGGGCCGGACCGGGAGGCGCGGTATGCCAATCTCGGGGGCAGTGTCTTTCTTGTATTTTGCAATAAAAGTTCGAACCGGCGGAGAGGGAGCCGAGAGTGTGATCATCGGAGCAACTACCGTCGTTCGCTCTCAGAGATCCCCTCCCGCCGATATTGAAGACAATTTTCCTGTGTGCCGAGTCATTTCTTTAACTTTGTCCGAGAAAATCTCTGACACACAGAAAGCCAGTATTGCGGAGAAAGCAGCTGCATGTGGTAGACAAGAATAACGGAACACCCACAAAAAAACAATGGAGACAAGACAGTCGCATTGGCGAAGCCTTCATTTCTCTGACCAGTAGCTGCGTGGAGGATGCGCTTTTTGGTTTTTGAACTTTAAAAGGAAGATAAGTAAAAAGGATCATTTCAGTTGTATTCATTTTTTTCAAAACTATTTACTGTAGTAAACTTTAAAAAGATATTGTTTGTTTTCATTGATCTTTAAAAGATATGCGGCTGATCTTGAGAGCTCCCTGCATTTTTTTGTTCGAATTTTAAAACTATTTTAGTTTACTTTTTTATTTTATTTATCTATTTTACAAGATCTAAAAAAAAAGATATTGACATGTTGCGGATCACAAAAGCTGTTGAATAAACACGTGCTTGGACAGGCATTTAAACAAAGTCATATGGTGCTTTTATTTTTTAAAATGTTATTTCATTTTTAAGAGCTACACAGCATGAGCGCAAATCTCTGACAGAGGCAAAAGCCTCTGTCTTTGGCAAGAGAGAAATTAATGATCTACATTGATTATTTATTTATTTATTTATTTTTGTTAATGGACTGCAGTATTATGCAAATAATGGCAGCCAAAATGGTTTCTAACTGTATCCATCCCCTTTGTCATTATATTTATGTGGGTTTAGAATTTGACCTTTTGTAGGTCTCCACTGGTAACAACACCGGTGTAGTAAATGTATACACTGTGTGGAGAATCATTATCAAATTCATTACCTTGAGCAGCAAAACATGAAAACAGCCCAGTGCTTCTTTGTCGATTTGGGGTTTAGTGCATGTCTTCACACATGCGGATGTCTCATTTTCACAGATAACAGTTTTCCATAAAAAGAGTAACAGTGTCATTTTGAAAAACTTGCACTTGACAGCCCCCCCCCCTTTTTTAATTATTATTATTTTTTTATACGTTTACATCCTGGAGCTACAAACATGCGTTTGTAGCTCCAGAAATTTCTGTGAGTTAAGTTTTAAGCTCTCAATATCGTTTCCCTGACTGCGCTCCGCAATGTTTTCGCACAGTCATGAAACTTTGCTGCACATGGTTCAGAAAAGCTGCACAATAATGCAGTTCTTACAAGTCCCATCAGACTGGAAGATGGTGGGGGTAATAATGTTGTGTCAAGCAGGTTTTGTCGGGTGTGTGTTTGTGCAGACTGTATGCGGGTGTTTAACGGTGGTGTAGGCATGACTGCACACTACCTGGCCATTATATAAAGCTCCCACTCTCAGCTAAAGGCCTCTGCACTGAGTGTCAGATCCCTCCCTGTCTTCCTCTCCTCTGTGCTTCCATCCCCCCACCTCGTAGCCTTCCAGTCTCCCTGAAATGCCTCAGCCTGTTGTTTTATCTTCCTCCGGCCTCCGAAGTATCCAAAATCACAGTTCATATCACAGCTCAACAGAGACTGGATTTGAGAGGAAGGTATAACGCAAACACATTGAAGACATGCTTCCACCAAGCTGTACGGTTTACTTGAGTTCACCGCAGTAGTTTGGAATGATAAACCTCAATCTGGATTGGATTTACACCGCAGGGTGTGTACGTTGGCTTGTGTGTAACCTGAAAATTATTTCAGAAGTGACAAAGAGGAATGCAACACAGTATAGTGCCATGAGCCAACTCTGCATTTTTAGCCCCTTTCCGGCAAAGCATTACAGTAGAGCCAGCATTTATTTGTCATTTCAGGCAGAACTCAGGAAAACGGGACAATCCTGTGTCGGCAGTGAGCATTCACACGTAGGGTCAGATCATTTCACATCAGCAACAACATCTACAAGAGAGGCAATTACTCACTCCACATTAAGGGCATGGGAAGGAAATCTCAAACATTAAACTTTACATTTTGGTCACGGCTTCCTGCTATTCCTTAAACACAGGCAGCCAGGCATTCAACCTCTGATATTAAACTGTATATATTTTCATCTATAATTCAGGTTGACTTCAACTCAACTCCTCCGTCCGGATTGGTTAATGTGGCACTGTGTGTATTTGTGCTTTAAAAGGGGAGTCAAATCAAGATTTTTCTTGGCAATAAAATGTTCAATGCAGCCCCACAAGTCTAAATATGGTATTCTGATTAAAATTGTGTTTGTGGAATATGAATTAGGCAGCATAATGCAATGTGTTTTTTGATCCATCTCAGGGTGGACATATTTCCACTCGCTGTCGACGAAAATGACATCACAGCGCCTCAGGGATCAGTGTGCAAACGTCACTTGAGCAAACCCAGAAAACAGCTAAGCCGTGATTGGTCATTAAATTGCCACCCTTTTCAAGTTTCAATGAATAGAAACACAAAACAGTCACATACCAAAACACACACAACTGAACTACAAAGTACAAATGTAATGCTCGGTGGGAATATCGCCACCAAACCTGAGGCAAGTCTCACATTGTGACAGGAAGGTCGCCAAGATTAAACCCGTCCTCAAAACTGCATGGTAACACAAAGCTGCAATGTCACAGTTCAACTAGGAATGAAGTAGCGGGCCAAGAGGCAAAGAGACAATATAATCACACTGCATTTTTTTCACAATGAAGGTAAAAATGGAACAGGGGGGTGCTGGGATAGCAATTACTCGATTACTCTGTGGAATAATCGAGAGGATAATTGATTCTAAGACTCATTTGTGACATCCCTGCATAAGATGTAACAAACTGCTACATTACAATGTGCTCCCGGATGAGTCAAGTCATCGACTTCAGCAAACATACCCAACAAAAATGTCATGCTAACCCCAGTTTGACACAGTTAATGTAAGGCTGTCTTGTAAATCTTGAGCCCAACTAAATAAACATTGCAATGGAAACATCAGGTTACATATTTGAAATCACACACGCCACTTAAAAATGTATTGTACTGATTTGACCTCAACTACCCATCTTGTATTGAAAATCCTTCTCACAGGAAAAATATTATCCGAAAGATGAATTATCTTAAAGTGTGGCTTGTGTAATCATTATTGAAACTGGGCCTGGAAGGGTGCTTTACATACTATTTTGGGACCTTGTGTTGTTTTTGGCTATGATGCAAATGTATTTGTATTCAAAGAAAATAAATGTAAATCAGGCATTTTTTTTAAAGCATCATCATCATCATCCTCAAAAGGTTTGAAAATTATTGCCAGACTTTCGCTACGTCACATTGAATTTTACAAGAGAGATTCTTCAAGATGGGGCTGTCTCAGTCCGATCAAGTGAGTCGACTGGATTTTTTTTTCCCCTTAATTTTTAAAGGTCAAAAGGTCACTTTTACGACACAATGTAATGTTTCCACTTTGGGTGGTGGAATGAAGAAGAAAAGCACAAACACATGATTCTTGTTTATTCAAGTTGCAACTTGTTAAGCCTGGTTGTGCAACACCTTTGTTCATTTATAACCAAGAGATGGAAAAAAAATTTAACTTGTCAGCCCACCCTCATGTTGAAAGCATTTTGCATTTACAACGCAGTTACAGTATTTACTAAATTTCACATACCGTATTTTCACGACTATAAGGCGCCATTAAAAGTCTTAAATTTTCTCCAAAATGGACAGGACGCCTTATAATGCGGTGCGTGTTATGTATGCGCCGAGTTCCAAAACCGGACTGAGAGCACCTCTGGCTGACACGCTGTTTATATAGAGAAAAGGCGGACGTGAGTGACGACAGGCATGCGGAAGTCGGCCAATGAGTGAAGGGTGGGCGTGTAAGAGGACGCTAAAGGCACGTCCCTAGCAGGTACCAGTCGCCAATGAGTGAAGGGTGGGCGTGTAAGAGGACGCTAAAGGCACGCCCCTAG
>NW_017805139.1:536592-542876 GCF_001891065.2 Hippocampus comes
CGCTAAAGCCACACCCCTAGCAGGTACCAGTCGCGTGAGTACATTGTAAAATGGTTAAATAAAGTACAACCGAACTCAGTTTTGCTTCCGTTGCCTTTTTAAAAACGTGTTTTTAGCGTGTGTCCGTATGTCTTAGCTGCTACCGTATGCTTTAAGCTAACATACCTGGTATGTTTTAGCGTGAATGCGTGCTCCCGAATGCTTCAAGCTAACGTGTTTTTAGCGTGCGTGCATGCATGCCGTATGTTTAAGCTGGCGTATGTTTTACCATGCCTGGCTGCGCCCAATAATACAGTGCGTTTTGTGTATGTGTCAAATACAGAAATAGCACCCGTTACTGAGACTGCGCCCAACAATACGGTGCGCCGAATGGTCGTGAAAATACGGTACTTAATTTTGCCATCACAACATACAATTAGAGGTTTAGAATTTTTAATTTTTTTTTTTACTTTTCAAGAGTCAAAAATAAACAGTCTCAAAATTGCAGTTTGCAAGGCAAACTTTGCATTTTGCACCTCATCAAAACACACTTAATGTTAAAATTTAGAATCAAGCGTCGAAATGTCCCAAAATGCTTCACCGCACTTGAGACACAAGCCTCGCTCACATCACCTCCGGGCAGTCGGAGGTCAAGGCAAGCTTGATGCTACTTTAGCTGCACCAGCTAGCGAGCAACAAGCTTCTGCTGGCTACTAGTGCAGCCAAACACGCAGTGAAGTCATAACTAAGACAGAAATCATTGCCCCCGTGGCAGCATATTAGCCACATTCCTGACAAGTATAGTTTTCACGAAGGGATGACGTGGAAAGATGGCGAAGCTATGCTAATTGTTAAAATAGCTGGAACTACGTTAAAGCGGAGAACATCCAACTTTGAACAGCAGGCAAATTAAAACGTGTCTGGATTCATACTCGCTGAACAGAACTGGAAACTGGAAATGAGTTCAATTGTGTTATGACATACGTCAGCCAGGAATAGTGGCCAAAAAAGCTTAAAAAGATATTAATTTAGCATTCAGTATGTGTGTCAATAATGTTATTTGACAATAAAGTCCCGGGTTTTGATTTTGACTTTTGACATCTGCACAATAATTGTTCTCAAAATTATCTTTACTTTGATTGTTGCTTTTTAGGACAATGCCTGTCATGATCAATCGCGACCTAAATGAGAAGAGCAAGTTTGGCCAGTGAAATGTCTCTCTCTTCCAGTTGGAAGCACACAATTACACTCCAAACTGTTATCTAGCCATGTCTGTCTCAAATGTGACAGGTTTCCATGGCAACAGAACGGCTTAACAAAATCACCACAGAAGTCAACAAGAGCTCCCCCTTGCTAAATCGTTCCAGACATCAATGTCTGCTGACAAATTTGAGGCACAGTGAAAGCCAGTGCCTGAGCCTGAGTTAGGCTGACTGGAACATAACATCGTTATGCAAAATGTGAGCATTATTTATAACTTATGGCAGGAAAAAATATATATACATATTTTATATATATTCAATTACCGTAAATTCCGGGCTACAGACCGCACCTGATTAAGAGCCGCATGCTCAGATTTATGAAGAAAAATCAATTTTGTAATTATATGCGCCGCACCATATTATAAACTGCTGGCCAATGAGTAGGCGGGGCTTTGCTTCTGCGGTCCCCCGCTGAACCCCCGCAGAAAAAAACACAACAATTTCTTAAGGTTAAAATAATCTCCATATTTTTATGAGCATGATAAATGCATTTGCACAACGAAATTATGCTGAAACACATAATAAGAGGCCAGACAGAGAGATCTTGATGCGCATTTGCGTAATTACGAGGAGAAATACTGCAGCCCACTAGGCTTTAAATAGAATAATGCAAATCATATAAATGGGAAAAGATATATGAAATTATTTCTCTCGTCAGCTGCTTAAAAATGATAATCGTGGCAGCTTTAGGCCTGATGCTGCGCAGCTCAAAACACAGGTAAAATGTGTTCTCTCGTGGCCGCTTGTTTTCAGTATGACAGAGGAGTCACCTTTTTTATTTACAGTCCGAGTGAGAGGCAAATCAAATGTGCATGGGTCTTTTTGGTTGTCTTTTTGCACTGGCTCACTTCCTCTTGCCGGAGCTTCCACCTTCGCACCATCGACTCGTGTATGCCAAGATTACGGGCAGCAGCTCGATTTCCTTCTTTAACTGCCAGAGTGATCGCTTTTAGTTTAAAAGCTGCATTATATGATTTTCGTCTAGTATTCTCCATGTTGATCAGAGTTAGAAGAAAGACTGAAATAAGGAAGTTGTGATTACCGGTAATCATACAATCTCATTGGACCTCAGTGAACTACTCATTCATTTTATTGGTCCATGTTTTTCCCGCGATGGAAAAAAAATAATTAAAAAGCTGCTTCATATTACACGCCGCAGTGTTGAAAGTGTGGAAAAAAAGTAGCGGCTTGTAATCCGGAATTTACGGTACTCAGATTATTGAGAAATGTACCTAATCCTCTTCCGTAGAAATGCATCCAACAATGTGAAATGCATTTTTTATAATCAACTGACGACTTTCACACAGCACTTACACCAAATTGGTGCAACTTTTATGATTGATTATTTATTGCTACGTCTCTTAAATGTTCACGCAGCAACTTGCCGCGAACAAATAATTCGCTGCATGTTGCAGTCTATGCCAGTATTTGGTGTGACGTACACAATACTTGAGCGACAGCGACAACTGCGCCCAAAAACTGGGCAGAAGAAGCATGTTTCCTAACATATGGCCAAACAAGCAACATTTTTAAAATAATATTTATCGCGAGTTTGATTTGTCTGTGTCACTGAGGAAGGAAACAACATCACACATCAGTGACATCACAGAGCAAGAGCGTCAGCTTTAGGTGACGTGAATGCGGATGCAGTAGACTGAGTGTGTTTTTGAAGTAGGAGATGTGTAAAGTGGTTTGTGGGCAATAAGACAGTTAACCAGTCTAACGTAAATATCAACAAACATCGACAACATAACCTTCATCACTAACACCTTGTGAGGATTCTTGCCAGTAATTTGACTGCAAACAATTGAAACATCACTGGTGGAGTTTTGAAATGAGGAAACGTGTGTTGGCAAATATAATGATGATATTCCAATGACTCTGCCTTCCTTTTGTTTGAATAAAAGCTAATCAACATCAGTGGGTATAATTTATTTTAATCATGTAAATATGTGTCAACACGAATATGGGTTGAAAAGGAAGGAAAAGGAAATCTATCCATTACAGGAAAAAAATCTCTCTCTCTCTCTATCTCTCTGTCTCTCTCTCTCTCTCTCTTCGAGAGAGAGAGAGAGAGAGAGAATAGATAGATAGATAATGGATATGGATCGATATAGATAGATAGATAGATAGATAGATAGATAGATAGATAGATAGATAGATAGATAGATAGATAGATACATGGATACATAGATAGATACATGGATACATAGATAGATAGATATAAATCGACTGAACACCCCCCCATAATTTGTAAACGCATCGTAATTAAATGTAATAGCGAGGTGCCGAGAGATTGTGTGATGCTTTGCATGCACACAAAGGCAGAGGCAAGAGAACAGGTAGGAGAGCAGAGCAGAGCAGAGCAGAGGGCCTGTATCATTGGGGATTAACCTAGCCACAGGCTCTACAAATAGACTGTCTCCTCCTATAAGCTGCCAAAGCACAGATGCTTATTTGTATTGCCATGTTGCTGCTGCAGAGAAGAGAGAAGACAGTTCAAAGGAAGCTGTGGCAGGCCGGGACTCCTTTGAAACTCAATTAAAAGCAACAGGACACATTTGAGGGCCTGGTAGACTAATGTACTTTGTGTTATTATGAATTCATACAATAATTTAAAAAGGTTCAACACTGGCAAATGGTTCGTTTCACCTGTTATAACAATACTCGTCCAGATCATCTCAAATTGGATATAATTGGCCAAATTCATGACAGTTTCCCTGATTAAAATATTTTTAGAGAGAGGCGGATGTCCTCTTACAGCTAATTGGGTTAAACATTATATTAAACGGACGAATAGGCCACGGGAATTACAGGGGAAAACGCAAATGAAAGCAGTTACAAACTACAGGACACAATCCCCCGCAAGCAATGAACAATGAGGGACTGTCTGACAATCTAAACATGTTTTTCTGCAGATTCGAAAAGGACGTCTCCACTTCCCACACCTCTCCACCCCCATCAGAAACTATCTTAGTCACACCGCAAACCCCATTCCCTGCCCTGGTGATCCACGAACAGGACCTGAGATGGCTCTTCAAGCAGAAGAAGACAAAGAAGGCTGCGGGGCCGGATAAAGTGTCTGCCTGAAAGTCTGCGCTGACCAGCTTGCTCCGGTTTTCACACAGAACTTCAACAGATCCCTGGAGCTGTGTGAGGCCTCATCCTGCTTCAAAAAGTCCACCATATTCCCAGTACCCAAGAAATCTGCAAAATCGGAACTGACCGACTATAGGCCTGTCTCTCTGACATCTGTGGTCATGAAGTCCATCGAACGCCTTGTGCTGGACAACCGAAAGAACATCACCGGCCCCCTGCTGTACCCCCCTGCAGTTTGTCAAACAGGTCAGTAGATGACAAAGTCAACAAGGGTTGCACTACATCTCCTGGGGCAACTCCACGGCACAGGGACCTACGCAAGGATCCTGTTTGTGGACTTCAGCTCTACGTTCAACACCATCGTCCCAGAACCCCTCACGTCCAAGCTTCTCCAGCTCAGTGTGTCCCCTATGATCCGCCAGTGGATCCTCAGCTTCCTAACAGGCAGGACACAACAGGCAAGGTTGGGAAGGACATCATCAACATGCCCCATCAGCACTGGGGCCCCCCAAGGATGCATCCTTTCTCCACTGCTCTCCTCCCTCGACACGAACGACTGAACCTCAACGCACCCACCTATCAAACTCATACAGTTCGCAGACGACACTGCAGCCATCGGCCTCATCAAAGACGGTGGCGAGTCTGCGTGCCGACAAGAAGTGGGGCACCTGGCGCTATGTACCCACTCGGTGCCTTTTGTAATATAGAGTGAGCGCTTAACTATTCATTCGATTATAAATACTATTGTGTGCTGTTATAAAACACAAATCGGCTGGTTGGGTCTCCATCAAGCTATGGCTAGTGTTAAACAAAAAAAACGTATTTATTGTGCTTATAAAAGCGAGTGGATCACTCGGATACCTTGTTCCATTTGACTTGTATTTAAATATTTGGATTATTGATCATCAGTCTTTATGGTTCATCTATAAAACGAAGATCATAACTCTAGTAAACATGTTCGGCACCAGACGCAACATGCATTCAAATGCAGTGGGACATTCTAAATCCACACAGAAAAAACTCCATCACTGCATTCAACAATAACCACCAATATCTAAGCAAAATGGACTTTCTATCAATCTATAAAAGCTGACATATATCATGAAGAATGATGGGAGTGAAATCACTTTGCTATTTTACTTAATTACAATCAATGGTCCATCTGGTCGCTCAGCTTCCACTGGGCTTCCATTCTCCAAGTTTTGCCAGTATTAGTTGTTGTGATGACAAATGAGAAATATTCAATGAGATTTGATACTGACTGAAGCCTTAAATAATAAACCAAAAATCTTTTGGGTGCCCGAATACCTTTTGTACAGTGTGTGTGTGTGTGTGTGTGTGTGTGTGTGTGTGTGTGTGTGCGTGCGCGCGCGCATATCCCTTTTTCAAACTCACTCTTCGGAGGCTTGACACACACACACACACACACATACTAGGCGAAGAAAAAAAAGTAGTGTGTTTCTGGTAACCCGACCGACCGACAATTTCTACGTCGAAAAAAAAAACTTTACGGTCGGCATTTTTTTCGAACAACCCTCTACATTTTTGTGTAGAGGGTTTACATCGGTGCAAACTCTCGCGATATTCACATTGAGCGCGTGTGTCGTTTGCCCTGTCGTCTGTCAACAACATTGAAACGTGGCGGTGGCCGTGATCTCCGACGACAATTTAAACCGCGTTTGCTGTGTTCCAGTCGTGTGCTCGCACCGTAATGTTAAGAAAATAGCATCCATTGATGTATCGAAAAAAATAAAGCGAACTATTTGATGAACACCACGGGCCGAGTAAAAACCGACGGCGGAGGAGGACGGCGGAGGCGGCGGCGCGCCCCGGGACCCGAGTCCGGAGCGGGGAGAAAACTAAACAGGCGGCGGCGGCGCCGGCCGTCGAGCGGCGGGTTCAATGTCTTCTTTCTTTTTGTTTTTTGGGTATTTTGTTTTGATC
>NW_017805139.1:542967-625199 GCF_001891065.2 Hippocampus comes
GCGGGTTCAATGTCTTCTTGTTTTATGTTTTATGGTTATTTTGTTTAAATTTTTGATGGGGGGGGGATTTAAAAAAAAAAAGAAATTTGTCCGACCTACCGACCCTATGCTGAAATTTCTTGTTACCGGAAACACACTTTTTGAACACATCTTTTTTGTTTGGCCATACATCAGACGCATGTTTTTTTCGTATTTAATTGTTCGAAAGTGTTTCAAATTTTCAAAATAAATTTGTTCATTTTATCAAAAGTACTGTATTTTAATTCGTAATTTTGGGAATTAATACAAATAAAACGAATTTGGGTATTGAGGTATTTTATGCAAGTACAGTATTGATGGAGAATAGACAAACACAATGGTATCACGTTTAAAAGTTTCATTTTGTTACATGCTTGATTGACCTCGAGCGCGTGTGTTTATACAGCTGGTACACAATGGAGCACAGAGAATCAGGGGTCAGTTTGAGGCGAATGGAGCCAAGGCGCTTGTTAACTGATAAGTTAGGAAGAA
The DNA here is from genome assembly GCF_001891065.2 of Hippocampus comes. Taxonomy (NCBI): domain Eukaryota; kingdom Metazoa; phylum Chordata; class Actinopteri; order Syngnathiformes; family Syngnathidae; genus Hippocampus; species Hippocampus comes. The sequence goes on from NW_017805139.1 coordinate 543,478, forward strand.
AGATTCAACTTTGGGCGGATAGGGACGACAGAATACGCTCCAGCATAATAAAATGTCCTTGAGCAAAAGTTACAGATGTATCAGTTCATGGGAAGATTGTACCAGGAAAGTGTCTTGGACTCCAGGTGTCCACTAAGGGGCATATCATTGGGGCCGGCCGAGGGGCGTGGTATGTAAATGAAGAAGGGAATGTTTTTCAGATATGTTACTTGTAATTTGCATAAACTGTCAATAAAGGCCAGCATGAGTTCGGGTTTTCGGTTTGAGAAGCGAGCACGAGTTAGTGCAGCTTCAAGAATCGTACCTCCTGCCTGGTAGTGAAAGACAATCTGTTCCTGGTCGAGTCTCTGTTCAACTGTCCAAGTGAGAATCTCTGACAAGTATCAAAGTCAAAATTTGTGATTCATGACAAAACTACAACATAGTGTAGGTGAAATCCGTTTGCCGTTGTTTGCCATATATCAAGAAAGGATCCCCGTGAAAGGCAATCACCGAATCACGAATCATTCACTCCAAACATTGCCAAAAGCAAAGTTTCAAAGCTTGGATGGTATCAGAGAAAAAAAGAAAAACTAATCCAAGAAGGTAAAAAAGACCAAACTAAAAACGAGATTTGTCTTTGTAAAGCAAAGGGCGATAAATACCGGACATCACCCACCCCTAAATGCAAAATGGGAGGTAACTTCCTCTTTCCCTAATTCGAGATTGAATTCTTTGATATAATGTTATAGCAAAGCATTCTAAAATGACCAGGTTTCAATTTCAACAAGGGACAATTTTCCCTATTCATATTCGTTGGTATGACTTGATTTTCGATCTTAGGTACATTATATTGATAAACAGTATCTATACACACCAGCAATCCAAAATATAGTTGGGCGATAGTAACACACAGTAAGCACCTTTCATTTCGTGCATAAAAATGAGCAGATAAAGAAAGCACTTTTCTGAGAGGAAATTCTCCGAACTTGAACGAGAGTGCCCCGTCCTCACCGTAGCCTCCAAAGAATAAATCAAGCTCTTCTCTGGTTGACAACAGCTCTTTTGTTTACATGTCATGTGAAAAAAACTGGTTCAATTTTCACTGCATTTACGGTTTCTCTCAAGGGAAAGGTCAAAACATTTTTGATTTTAAGAGGGAAAAAATCACACTTATCTCTTTGTCTGTCATAACAGAAGAGAAAGAGGAAGGAGGACATGATCACACAGACGAGTGTTGTCAAGATATTGGAATTTCCAACTTCCAAACAAATGCTCGACGGAGACCCTGCCCACTGGGGGAGGTGAATTCAAACCCAACATGGAAAGTGGTAAGTGTTGTATTGTAACGTACAAACCATACGTCAAGTGAATGTAAACAGAGGACACACACAAGCACATCTTTGGCAGCTTGAACAACGTAAAGCCTTTTAGCAGATTGTTCATCTTGTGGCACGAACTGGTTTGTAGGAGCGTCAACTCTGATTTGAACCATCACCAAGTGGCTTCAAGAACCTGTGACGTGATCATGACACCAGGCTTGTTGGCTTGGTAACCACTAACCACCACAACATGCAAAGAACTGTGGTGGTGACTATACTCACTATGAGCAAACGAGAGTAAAAAGTGGTTTTCACCTTTCATAGTCATGTGATGACACTGGTCAACAGCAAATTTTATGTGCCCTAAACTTATTATTGACACTGATTCGAGAAATTTCTTCTTTTTTGTCCCTAGCACATCAGGTTTTTGACATATTTTCATTTTTGGCTTTTAAGATTGACGCGCGCAATATGGATGCTATCATGCGCTGGGATTTATAGCTACGACATTTCAGAAAAAAATTCCACCTGTTGCTGAATCTAATCCTTAATTCATAAATGTTACTAAAGACATTACATTATTATACGTATATTATGTTCTTGTTATTATATAAAAATGTATTGTATTATTGGATTGTTATCATCATCGTCATCAACCTGATGTGGGTGCAAAAAAAAACAAAACAAAACAAGGCCAGATTCGGAATCAGCCCCCCCAAAATACAGATAGAAATAGAAAAGTTGACTGACACGATTCAAAAAAGGAAGTAAACATTTGTTGACCCAATGTTATTTTCATACAAAAAATTATGCAAATCATAATGCAACGTTAGAAACTACAGTAATATTTAAATGAGGTTTGAGCAATTAATTAAGCAGCTTTCGTAGTTCGAATCATGTCCCTACTGAGGGTGTCTGCTTAATCTTAGCGATTTGCTTGATTTAGAAACTTTTCCAACCATTCTACTGCTACTTTCGAAAACTAGTTTTTGAGTTTAAAGGTCCATTTTTATGTTTTTAATTTCTTCATTATCTTTCAGGGTGCGCGTCTCCCTTTCGCCACATCACCAATCACAAGTTGAAACAAGAGTGGCATGATAACCATTTCGCATCATTGCAAAGGTTCCATTTTTCCGGCAAAAGCGCCCCGGTGGAACCCACGTCAAAATCCGTATGCAAATAATCCCACAATTCTCCCTGTGGCCAATGACGCATACGATTGCTTAAGATATAAACATAACATTACTTGTCAAATTCAAAAGGTTAAAGATTTTTTTTTTTTAAAACAGCACTTGTAAATCAAACGGATGCATTGTTTAATACAAGAATAGCATGGTAGCAAGAGTCAGCAAGATCGCTTGCTCTTTTTTTGCGACCTTGAATGGTTGGTCTCCACATCAAAAACTAACGTCATTGCTCCCAAGTCGCACTGAAGAATTTCCCCAATCCCGTGTCGAAAAACAGGATGAGTGACTGTGACACAGCGGGCCCTCGACAGAATCGTACCTGGCGACAGAGCACCCTGAAGCAGGCACAGCAGGGCAACAGTCTGGTCTTCCTGAAGGAAATTTTTCCTCCACTTCCATTGTGACGCCGCATGAACTCGCGACCGTACGGCGGAAACACTGAGGGGTGATACCCGATCAGCGCAAATGAATAAGTGAGTCTGAAAGTATATATTATTTGATGTTTTTTTTTTTTTAGATCCACCTCAATGATGACGCTGTGTGACCTCACAGCTGTCACATGGGGAATGATCAGTGCGAATATATGGCTGTGTCGCTTAAATCCCATAAATGTATTTGTAACGCATCTGAACATTTAGGGAGCCAGCCGCCACAAAAAGTGCAGTACGATTCCCGTTCACAAATGCTTCGGAGTGTCTTCAATAATAAATGGAAGCCATGCCTCGAAAGAACCGGTTTGCGTCACAATTTACGAGTCAAAAACTGCATTTGCAAAAAGTTGATATGAGCGCTGTCGTGTGAATGTGAACTCAGCTCACTTCACCACCAGCAGCAATTGAACAGATTGATCGTGAGCGATTCTTCCAAAAAGAGGCTTGTTTAATGCCATTGACCAGTTGAAGTTTGCTGTCAAACCAGACATAAAACAGAGAATTACACTTTGTGTATTTAAAGAACCACATAGCTTTGTTTAGGAAAGTCTGCTTATCTTAATGCGAACAAACAATGCAAAAAACATCTTAGGCAGGCTAACGAAGAGCATCTATGAAGCAATGGATATTTGAGCACTAATGATAGGTCAACAAAAAAACTAAATAATACTCATAGCCATACATTTATCATTTACAAAAAAAAAAACTAATATTACTGCAGTTTAGCGAGTCACTTAAAGTAGTTGTGCAACTCTTCTTCGTTTGTGTCTCTATGACACTACATCCTACTGCCCTGGTGTTCAAGATGCGCACACCAGGGGACCAGCAATTAATTATAATCACAAGGCACAAACTGTTTGTTTTATGTTCTATTAATTTAATGAAGTTTGTACTTTGTGTTTTTATTAAGTACAACATTATAGAGTGACACTACTAAGGTTATCGTTCCAAAATCTTGAGACAATATAATCTTATGACTTACTCAGCCGGAAGAGTTGCTGTTTGACCTTGGAGGTTTCCTGTACTGAATGTGTTTCAATTTCCCCATGTTGGATGTTCAGCAACTGTATGAGGGCCAAATGTAGACAAGGTTTCGATCTTGAAAATATCGCCAAACGTTTGATACTACTATCCCAGCTATAAATAAAGACTTTTTTAGAAAATTATGCGATTAACACTAGAAGAAAGAAGAGTGACATCTTGATGGTCGCAGTACATTTCAATGTGCTTACGTCTGTGGTCTATCTGTTATTTTAACCCCAAAGAAGCCATGACATATTCTAGGACTGGGCCAGAGATCATCATTATCAGCATGCTACAAAACAAAATCTTCTTTTGACTTTCATAGATTATCTTTCGATGCAAGAACCCCGTTATTTAGAGAGAGTTAAAAAAGATACCTGTGTAGATCAAATCTGTTTCATCTAAACTTTGTTTTTACTCAACCAAACTATAAAACACTGAGATACACACCATACAACCTCAAAGCCTCCAAATATAATACATAGAACAAGCATGGCCTCGAGCAGAGAGGAAACCAGTGACTAACTTATCAGGGCTTATCATAACATAAAACTTTCAGTGAGATTTTTGTAAACATTCAAGTTCCGGCTTGTCACTCATCTTTGACTGGATTTACGCTGCTGGTTCAAGTTTTCATTTTATGAGATGTATTTTTCAGATATGTTTTTTTATGCAGCCAAGTCCATACTGTCCATATGTTTTCGGCCTTCCTCTTCAATGAAACCATAATGGGGGTAGAATGCCAAAAAGCAACAATCACAGCATGGGTGGGGAACTTGTGACTTTTTTTCACCATGCAAAAATCAAACCTGAGGAACTGTGAAAACATTTCACCGGCAAAGGCTCATAATATAAAATAACAGACATTTGTTTGAGCCATCCATTTTCTGTCGAGCTTGTCCCCAAAGTAGCATGTGAGCTTCAGCCGATCCCAGCTGACTTTGGGCGAGAGGCTGGGTACCCTCTGGACCGACAACGGGCCAATCACAGAGCAGAGAAATAAAAGAAAACTAACAGTCACAACTTTGGGCTATTTAGGGTATTCTGTTCAGCTAACATGCAAATCTTTGGAATGTGAGAGAAGTCAGAGTACCTGGAGAAATCGCCTACAGCCAAAGGGGAGAGCATGCAAACTCCACACAGGAAGGCAGCTGAGATCGAAACCCAGAATCTCAGCTGCCTGTGAGGCAGATCCAGAGGCTGCCGCATTTGTTTGGTTATTGAATAGTCATATACCTTTTTCACACATATCTTAGTATGGCAATCAAAGTAAATGAAAAAGTTCTCTGCTTCTGTCCTGTACTGTAGATATACCATCAGGGTAATGTCTATAGACAAAATCTCAGATCAATACCTGCTACAAAGGTGCAATCTCTGCCATAGAAAGTGTAATACTACTTAAAACTGCAGACTCTTAAGTGTACAAAAGCATTTTTTTGAACTGCCAATTATATACAGTAGATCACCCGTTTTCATAACTTCACTCAATGGGGGAGAAAAGAATTTCTCTGTGCACAAAACACTTGCTTTTTTTTAATTAACTGAGAGTGCAAGGGTGAAAAAAAAAATCGTGTTACAAGACGCATGTCATTGTTTAACAGCTGGCAAGTGTTGGCTCCTACTTTCATGCTCCCAAAACAATGCATTCCATCAGCTGTGACAACAAGCCCAACCAGAAGTGCTAAAAATGACTAAATAAACATTATCAGTAATTGTTCTGATAGATTAGACAGACAATTGTATTAGACCCAAAACTGATTATGTTTTTTAGGCTGCGCCCTTCAAAGGACGAATTTAAAAACCAAGTGATGTACCATCGGTGCGCCCCGATCTTACGCTGGTGTCCAAATACAAGCGGCCTTCGAATTTAGCCTTCGTTTCCCTGGAGACGGCCCTTAGCGAAAGCGGCTTAGGAGCACATTTTCGTGGCGTACATGCCAACTCCCTTCTTCTATGCGTTTCGTCTTCTACACTTCGTCAGTTTTAACAACCAGGCATATTGCCACTATCTTGCGCCGGTACAGAACAGACAAGTGAGACAAGTGAGAATCGCTAGGCCTGTCCAAATTCACCACTATTTTTGTGGTCCACGGAGGCTTCATGAGGAAGAGACTTCGAAGGCCCCAGCCTGCGAAGGGCCCTTTGGAGGACGCAGATTATGAATTTGTACCCGGCAACTGTATTTGCATCGAAAGATAAAAAAACAACGGCATAATGCATAGCAAAAATCAGCAAGGGGTGATCCAGAAACAGCAAACAAGATGCTCACTGGCCTGTTATTCCACATTTTTCCGAACAATTTACTTACGCAAGTTCTGTCCAGCCCCCATGAATGCAAGAATGGACGGGCACGCGTACATGTGCAGTGAACATTTCCGAGAGTGATTTACAGTTAGAGAGGAGACATGCCATGCAGGTGACATTAAAAACAAATGCTGTGCCGAGTATTGTTCAATGAGCAAGAAGTGTGACGTGATCTAAACGGTCTCAGGGAAGATCGCAATTCCCAGCAGGCGTAGGCAGCGGTGTTTTGGGCATTATGTTCATCATGACAGCGAAGTCCGCGCTCGTAAATTAAGCTCCTCAGACACTGGACCAAAGCAGCACTCTCTTCATCATAAATTAAGGAGTACATACTGTATTAACTGCAGGATTGTCCATGCGTGTGGATCTGTCAAATGAGCACCACGTCTGTTCCACTTCCTGGTCCACCCCATTCTCCAAAGTGTATTTTGTGCCGAAACACTAGTGATGGGTCCAGCAACACCGATGCGTCGACGCATGCGTCGAGCTCACAGAGCAATCCACGTGTCGGTGCATGTGCTGCTTCATGACGATCACGTGACCAACACATGAACTGCGTCGACACAGTCCAGGCTGCGTCGACGCAGCAAAAGCCCGCCAAACTGTGTTTATAAGGAAGTGCGTCGAGCGACGCGATGCCGCCTGCCAAACAAGCCAGACCTCACCCTCGTTTGAATAAAAATATATATTTGGGCAAAAAGGAAAACACACAGAATATCAGAGAAACGTGTCCATATGACTTCGAGCGGCGTGTCGGCTAGGCTAGCTTAGCTGTTGTCGTAGTTCAAAGCTTCTTTGATATGTGACGTGGGTTGCGTCGGCGCCGTGAGTACGTGCTCGCGCTCATGCGCGCACAGCAGAGAGCAGCGGATTATCGACTGCTGAGGCGCGCTTCACTCGAGTGACGTTGCTACAGTGCGTGCATATTATGGAGCAGCTCCCGGAGAAACGCAAATTGTCTGCCGTGTAGAGCCATTTTGATCTCCTTTTGGAGAATAAGGTATTTATTCAAATCTAAATCTCCTTGTCTCACCAAGTGCCTCTCGGATCTTTGACATGTCTTATTCCATTCTAATTCAAATTAATTTAATGGTAACTCTTAGTTTACTATTCACATATTTTATTGCAGGTGAAATGTCGAATTTGCCATACAGAAATATCATATTGACAACAAAAGCACCTCTGCAACTACATCTGGCATGTTACTCATCATTCTAAGTTTGTTTTTTTAAACTGTTCTCAATGCCAAATTTGTTTGGTTTGTTTGGGTTTTTTTTAGAAGACCTGTGGCAACATTTGGATGATGAGATAGGGAGACTGGGAAGAAGTGCAACAGCAGATGCTATACCTGAGGTCCAGCCATACCCGGCAAAAGGGGAAAATTGCACGCAGTCAAGACCCGCTGTTATAATCGAAGGACCAACACACTACTTTTCCAAACCTCTCCCACCTCCCAAAGCAGTTTCTCTGCACGCCGGCATCACCAGTGCCATGCGAGCAGGGGAAATAGCATGCAAGAAACGCAACAGACTGAAATTCAAAACACTGGAGCAACTTATTTTTCTGAATAAAAAATTGTGAAGACAAAGCCCACAAGCATCCTCATTTACATAATTTTCACCTTATTCAAACACATTGAATAATACAATATGAATGCATAGATGTGAATGATATTGTATGCACTTCCTCATCAAATCAGTCAGTTCAGTCTGTCAAGTGGGTTGCCTGAGCGATTTTGAAAGTCCAGCAGGTGTCAGTGGTCAGCGACACAGTATCAACACAGTGTGTCATTGTGTCAACACGGATCATGAGGCCTCATGGACCCATCACTACGAAACACCATCCGGCATTGCATCTTTCACATAAAAAGTCGAATCTCATTGGGTGGACTTATTTCATAGTATTGGCTGATAATTATACGGCTCCATTCTTTCAGGACTAATACTGCAGTACTGTACACGGTAGATGTGGAGTAGCTGTGTGTATTGATCAATGTGCAGTCAAGTCCAATATTTATACACATGTGACCGTTCGTTACCAAGTGATGAGTTTAATGAACATGGTGGCCAGCTATGTTATTTTTTAAATTGTAAAGTTATGAAATCTACATGAAAAATATTGAAGTTATCAAAATAATTCGAGACAAAATATTCACTTTACTTACTGCTGCAAATGACATACTGATGTCAAGTATCCAATGTTAAATACGTGCACAAGGTTCACGAAAAGTGCGATGTCGTGCCTAACGGTTCACGAGGCGCCAAAGCACTGCTCTTTTCATCAACAGGTAAAGTGAGCGTCACATATGAACGGGACAGGTAATCAACTTCGGCTTCAAGAGCTTGGACTCGTCGCTTGAGCTGTGTAAATAAGTGTGCAATAAACAGTGAGTGTGAGGTGACTATTCAACGTGAAGAGCGCGCACACCAACACTCACTCTCACTCACACACGAACCGCTGTCATGTTCGTGCCCCGTCTGACAGTCTTGACAGTCAGTCGGCGAGACAAATCGCTCGCTCGCCGACATCTGCAAGCCTGCTTCTTGCAAAAGGCACATTAGAACGGCAGTGATGGGAGCTTCCAACGTGCTGTTTAAACGTGAAACATTGATGCCCGCCCATTCAGCAGCCGCTCAATTGGGAAAGGGGTGGGGGGCGAAAGGGTCTGTCCAGTTCAGCCAAACCCGCGAGTCTCCATATCAACATAAACACGCTTGCGCGTGCACCCAAAAGTTGCCTGACTGTTTGGGCCGTCAACGTCATATCGGATTCAATCTCAGCACACGGACGCTTAAGCCGGCAGAGACACGAGTGACTTGACAAGTGAACACTCAGCAAGCGCTGAAAACGATCCCGATTTCAGGCTGCGCCTTACCTTCAGTTCCGCACTCTCCGCCATCTTGTATTTCTCTGCGCAGGCGTGGTTAGGAAGCCCGGCCACGGGGACGCGCACGGCGCTTCGCGAACGCGCACCCAGCCACTACGTTTTGCTCACCAACTCAACGCGATAATCGACAAAAAGAGCAGGTGTAAAGTTTTATTTCCAAATACATTTTAGTCGAAGTCATTATATATTCAGTTCATTGTGATTGCGGTGTTATTAATCTTCTTTTTTCAATCCACGAGTCTATTGTTTTTTTGTTTTTGTTTGTTTGTTTTTTTTTGCTTTATTTATTTGCAGTGAGAACCCAACCATCAAAGAGGCAAGCGTATTCCAGTGGTAATAATTAAATACCGGAAGGAGCATCTGTTTTTTTTATTATTCTTTCTGCGATCATAGAATAAATTCTTTCATTCATTCAGACACAACATGGATATCAAAACATCATAAAATTTCTTTGGGAATGCAATTGTCTCGTCGTTTTTATTATCACAATAATTATTATTCGGGTTTACACATACAAATCCAGAACTATGCATAGAACAGAATAAATTACTGCACTTTTCTGTATATAATTACTGTACTTAGACAGCAGTAAATGCGATCAATAAATGCGTTTCCTTTACGAGCCAGTAGGGAGCGCCTAAGACCGTCAAATGAAGAGCCCCTCAAAAAATGGCAGCCAGGACATCATCCTCGCTCTTTTTCTCCAATTACCTCTTTCCATTGCACCTGTAGTTGTTATCATTTGTCACGTCTGCCCTGCAACGTAATGCTTGTACATCACACATGCATATAAAAAATAATTTGCTTTGGGGCATTAATCTATCATCTAATCATTAATCACACAAAGATTGAGCCACAAAAGATTCTTGAGTGAAACAAGCCATTCAATTCAGTAGAACGAGGTTTTATTTTAACAGTATGTACAGTATGTATAGTATGTCTGTCATCTGTCACATTGTTAATAGTCATTGTTAGGACAGGTTTATGTGACCACATATGTTTATACGGGTTTATAAATAACCCCAGCACATACGGTCTAACAATGTCACCGGTGGTTAACACATGAGTGCTGAGACTGATGAGGTTTTAATATTGGCTGTGCAAATGCATTAAGCGTTCGAAAAAAAAGTGACACAAGTATAAAAGTATGTCAACCACGTACTGTGACCACCCCTATCTTATGTAACATACAAAGGAAGTGTTGCTGAAGCCATGCCAAGTTCACACAACACACTATAAAATGTTTAATTGTCACACAAGTTATAGTTAATAATAATTTTAAAAAAAAACATCTATTCCTTCCTAAATGTGGTCACGAGGGAGCTGGAGTCTATCCAAACTGACCTTGGTCAAGGTCGGGTTCATCCCGACAATTTCTAGTCTTCAATGAATCGAGCATGCATGTTTTGGGAGGAAGCCACAGTAACTCGAGAAAATCCACACAATTTGAGAACATGCAAATTCCAAGCAGGGAAGGCCTGAGTCAAGATTTAAATCCAGGACCTCCAGAGTGTGAGGCACACATCCAAACCACTAATTCACTGTGCTGCCCATTCAAAATATACGATACAGCATGGCCACAACAATGATGATCATTTGAAACTAGCTCGAGATGCATGATTTCATACAGTTTCATGTGGTGCGTTTGCAGGAAGTGAGGGGGGGGGGGGATGCGTGTACTTTGATCTACAGAAAGAAGTCATAAACAATTATATCAAGTGTTATTGCATGCCACTTGCAGAACACGTGATCCGGCATGGCCCATCCATCAATCTGTTTGGCACGAGCTCATTGAGCAATTTCTTGACAGCGAGATGACAGTGTGGCAGTGCACCATCTTGCTAGAAAAGGTAATCACCAGCATCAGCAGCTAAGTGTCGTGGAAGCATCCTATTGATTAGCATTTCCCAATATCATTGACCAGAAACCGTTTAGCCCTCACAGAAAATGAAGCCCTTAAGTTATTAAGGGCCAAACAACTGAAAATACAATATTGTAAAATAAAACATTGTTACTGGGGATCCACGGACTATATACTCACTGTCTCTGACCTGCCTCCTCACAGTGACCATGAAGTTAAAATAAAACCTAAAATATGCAATGCTTTTATTTTGAAAGTTTTGCTTCTGTTGTCTGTACCCGTGTGGATGTTGGTATACAAGACTTGTGTCTGCAGTGTTGCTAACTTAGCAAGTCTTTTTCTATATTGAGTGCCCTTTCCAACCTCTCTCGCAAATCTTTTTACCCAAAAGGGTTGGGCAAAAATAGCAACAGTTATCCTCATGTTGGCAACATTCTTATTTGTTGCACCTCGGAGGGAATAGTGCCAAAAAGGTTTGCCCTGCTAATACTGTATGCAAATCTACAGTTTTATTGACGTGTGAATTGGATGTATTATGTCATCATGGTATCACCTATATATCAGTGTCAATACTATAATACTTCTCGCTTATCTGTATATTTGGGAGTCCTGATTAGGAACGGATAATATGAGTTGTAGTTGGTGCACAGAGTCTATGTTCGAGTATAAAGATGTTCAGTGGAAAGATGTCATTTTAATGACCGCTTATAATTTTGTTTTAAATTTGTATTTCCTAATCGTAACAATATATGCCATATCGACACACATAGCATTTTAATGAAACAGTATACAATGCGCTTTTCCTAAACACATAATTAAATAAAATAGAACAAAGATGGGATGAGCATATTGGCTTGGCCCTCAGCATACATTCCACTTTCTCATGTGGCTATTTTGCAAAAAGAAGTGCCCACCCCTGATATATACTATGTTTGAAATTGGTTGACATATAAAGTCATGAAATCAGGAAGTGTATACAGTATAAATGTGTAATCTTAAGGGTTTGAAACCAGTCCAGGGTGTACCCTGCTTCTCACCAGAAGTCAGCGGGCTGGGGATAGGCTCAACCATGCATGTGTAAACTAAAAAAAAAAAAAAAAAGTGTGCACTCAGTCATGTTGTACGGTCATCACGCCTTTCATCTTTGTAAGTCTTCTTTGGTGTTATCAAAAAAAAAAAGAGCTTTCAGTGTAAAGTTTATTACGATAAAATGATCAGTCAATAAATGATCATAAGTGGTTATCATAGGCTTTCTTTGAATGACCACCAAATGACCTTGAGGAATTTATGTGATGAAAAACAACGCAATAAAATGACCAATTCATCAGTTGTGGATATTTTAGCATGCATAAAGAAAAGGCTTTGCGAAGGCAGGCATTCACAATCCACAATCACCGAACACTGACATTCATTGTGTATCACTTCAGTGACATTATGTTAGGCATTCACAATCACCGAACATTGACATTCATTGTGTATCACTTCAGTGACATTATGTCTCAGCATGAAGCATCCAGGGACTTGCAGCGGCACAATCAATATCTATTAGGACTCCCTTCAGAAGAACTAGATTTCACTATTAGATCACCCTGCTCCCCTGACACCGTGTCAAACATTATAAATTGACTTGCTGATGTTGGTGCCTAATGAAAGAGATCATGTTGAAGTCAAATTTACTGAGAGGCAAGAGGGTCTTATTCTCTCCGGCTCCAGTAGGTGTCAGACTAAGACTATTGACAAAAACGGGCAGCGCGTCTTAAATGTACGAAAGCGTCATGACACGTTGTGAGAGAAAATCTTTTATTGCATGATCTCAAACATACATTATGATCATCTCAGCAACTGTTGAAGTAAGTGCTTCCTTTTCAACGTAAACATCCTTCGTTTTTTTTTTTGTTTGTTTTTTTATAAGATGACTATTTGGTATATAAAGGACGACAAAAGCAGAGATGTTGCCCATTTAAAGTGCTTTACGACACATACGGTGGTACAAATAATCTGGAAAAGAAAAGAAGATGAATATACAACTGAAGTTATTTAAACAAGCAACAAAAAGCTAAAGTATGCCAGTTTTTAATTTTTTTCTCAATTATACATGCAATTGCACATTGTCACATGGTTTATAGTGTATTTAGTGCTTCTCCCCTTCCCCCCGCCTCCATTTTCAGACGATTTAAATAAGAGCAGGTGGATTCTTGATATGAGCGTTCCTATCCGATCATTGGAGTTTCAACAAAAAATAGTGGTGAAATAAATGCTGCTTTCTCTGAGTGTCAGTGTGTTCACTCATGTGCTAGAATCACCAGTGTATCTCTAGTGTTGGTGCGTGTGTGTGCGTAACTGAGTGACTGTGCGTACGGGTAAAGTGGTGGTGCTGGAATTTAGGGTGGCAGCAGAGGGGGTTTGAAGGTGCAGGCTCCAGTACACTGGCGTGGGGTCAACATCTTGCAGGAGAAATGATGAAGGGCGTCGTGAGCTTCTAGGAAGGAACGGGTCCATCAGTGAGAAACATGTCCTCTCTCATTCAAATTACTCGCTCGATTTTCACTCAAAATATTGACATTGACCCCGCCCCCCTTTTGAAAGCTGTGTGCCGTCTAGTGATAAAAAAAAGTAGCACATCAAATTAAACAAACAGCAACTTAAATGGCCTTTTATCTTGTGTCGTGTTGCAAGAGTCTTTCCCTATTGGTCCAACTCGTCGCACAAAAGCGTCCATTAAGAATAAAACGAATGAAAAACTAAATAAGGGATCGAGTACAAACATGCTGTTTGCCCTCATGATATTTACAGTGACCCGCCTGTGTGTACTTAAACAAGTGTAACACGAATCCAATCCTTTATCGGGTGGCTTTAGTTGCTGTCTCGTGCGTGTAACCGATACAGCAGCACATAATGGGCTGTCTATTCAATTTTCCAGGGTATGATTTTGGAAAGAATGACCTCGGCAAACAAAACAATGTGGTTTTGGTTTCACTTTTTGTTTTGGATCTGTCTATTCATCGAATCAAACTCCAGCAGAAAGATATGCTTGCAGTTGGAAAGACAAATAAGGGGCACGTGCGCTTAGGTCCAAAAATATTGGGACACTGACAGAGGAGCCATGATTTTTGCTTTTCTACTGTGCATGCTGCACTTTCAAAGGCTCAAATGTATCCAGACAATTGGTACAATATGGAAATATAACCAGAACGTTTAATACTTGGGTGAAATTTCTTTTGAGGTATTTACTAGTGAGTAGGATTCCTAAATCAATTGCATATTTAGGTGAAAATGCTTAAATTACAGTTGACACTTTATGTGACATTGTTTCAATTAAAATACTGCATCGTGTCGTCGATAAAAGTTTTTTTAAACGGCGTCACGATGTCCAAATACTTCGGGATGCAAGTGTCCATTTTACCCATTTATTTGTGTTATAGTGGTTTGAAAATATGGCTCCAAGTCGTTTCCATTAAATTAAAGAGCACTCATCTATACTGCTCCAAAAGTTGTGTCGTATGACGCGTAAAGCGGGGCGACACCAACCTCGAACAATCTGCAGCTGCTGGACCATTTCCTCTCTGTAGGACAGCTCACGCTTCATTTGATCCTGAAAATTATCTGAGGAACACCAGATATCGTGGAACTTTAAGTCTAATTCCTGTTTTAAGTGCCTCAAAGACACAAGACGATGATTGAACATCTAATTGAGTGTGGAAATGTCGAACTATATCAAGGTGTTCCTCTGCTCTCAGCGTTTTTACCTTTCAAATGTTGAAATTCTCTCTCCAGCTTTTTCCTCAACTCCATCTGCTCCACTAGCTGCTTCTGCAACTCCTCTGTCAAGCCAAACAATACACCAATCTCAGCTAAAAATACACTCCGCGCTTTTGACACTTCTTTGGAAACACTCGCACAACCGACCGCGGGACGCATAATAACGCCTGATTTTCATTGACGCGGAATTAATTTCACAGCATATTTGATGCGCTGCATCCGTGTCAAATTTTCGGACTGTCCCGTGTAGCAAAATAAAGTAAGATAATTAACGCAGTGCCTCGCCTAAACAACCAACCACAACAAACACAGTATTGTTGCTTATATTTCTGAATAGGCCGATCGAAATTATAAGGCAGACTGCGCACGTGTACCTCTCGAATACGTGCATAATGAGGTAATCTCTTCAATTTTCCCATCACTGATTTACAATATGTACTGGAGATATGCACATAAATAGATGGCAAAGCAAACCGCGACGTAGGATGAATTTACAACAAGCGTCGCCTGCCGGTCTCTTGAATGCGCGCGCGCGGTGCGCGCGCGCGCGTGCGTGTGCGTGTGTGTGTGCGTGTGTGTGTGTGCGTGTGTGTGTGTACGTGTGTGTGTGCGCCACAATTATTGTCGCACAGCGGCCGCAGGCTACACGAGGCCATGATATTTGGGTCTTGGGGTTTTTCCAAGCGTTCAAAAATAATTAGCTGCCACGCCTCGGGGTTATGGCTCTGTTCGTTAAAATATTAATAGCCTCTAAACGATTTCCTCTTACAATAATAAGTCCAAACGACCATGTCTTGTGATTTAGTGCGCAACACCTATGGGAACGGTTTAGCCTCAGAAGATGCAAATTCGCATAATGTGCCACATGATATTTAGCAGGGCAGATGCGTGCATTTTAAGTGTGGGCAGGGATTCATAAATCAGGAGTCAGCAACGGAATGATCGCTTTGTGTATAAATTAATACAATGAATGCATTGAATATAGCATTTTAATATTGATATGAAATAACAATTATTCTTTCTGCACATAAATGTGACACAGCAGTAGTAAGCGGAGCCTCTGTTGTTTTTTTTTTTGTTGTTGTTGCTGCCACCATTATTCACTTCTGATTTAGGTGTTTTCAAAATCTTTTACCTTTTGCCATGTTCTCCAGATTTCTTTCATGCACGCTAATGTCAATGCGTAGAGCTCCTTCAGCTGGGGAAAAAGTGAGGAAGAGTAAAATGTAAAAAGAACAGACGATATAGAAATTATAAACCGGCTTGTACATGTAAATACATTTTGTAAACATTTCAGAGCACACGTTCTATACATGAACATTCTTACAAATGTAATAATACCTTGTCTGTCCTTTTGGTCCTGATTGGATGTTAGGTTTTGTTGATAGTGATGAACTCCTGGAAATTAACAAAAAATGTATATATTAAAACACCGAATCGGGTTTTGAAAAGAAAGCCCTAAAAGCTTCATATGTGCACACACGTCAGGTAAATGACCCAAATAATCACCGTTTGATCTGCCGGGGCTGCTCGGCGAATCGAACGTCTCGTCCACTTGCACTTGGCAGTTCTTTTGCTGCGCATGCACCTGCAAAATGATGCAAACACGCACACGCACAGTGAACGATATGATTTCAACGTTTAACACAATGAAGGCCTTGTGTCTGCAAATGTTCAAACTGAACATCACCGTGATCAAATCAACTATAATTAAACGACAGGATGAAAGTGTGTTTATCTGGATAAATTGTAAAGATTTTTCAGGCGCATTTTTGCCACAGGGATTTATTAAAAATATAGTTAAACAGTCACAAGTCGTTTTACTGTACATGCATGCAAGCAATGATATTTTGGTTTGATTTTGAACAACCGATTCGAGCGTTTGACGAGACTATCGGTGCACATCCGAATTCGCATCATGTACGAGTTGAATGCCATCTTACATGATGAATAGGCGATGCGTCCCGGGTGAGCCTGCCCTCGTCGGACGATCCGGTGTGCGCCGAGTCCTCGGGTGATGCTGTAGCGGGGCTGCGAGGTGTAATCTTCTCCTGGCTTTCTTCGAGCGCCTGCGGCGCGGGAGACTCACGGCGGCTCCCTCTCGGCGATGTCCGGATCGGCTCTTCATCCTCTCCCCCCCTGTTGGATTCCACGTCCACGTCGGGGTCGTCGTCGTCGTCGTCTTCCACGGTATCTCTGTCCGGGGACATGGACCTATAGCTGGACGTCTCGCTGACAAAGTCCGGGGAGAGGTAGCCGGGCCTCACACCGAAGCCCTCTCGGGTCCCGTACAACTTGGCGATGCTCTCCGCGTCTTTGACGACGGGTCTGAAGGCGGAGATGTAGCTGATTTTCCGGTGTGAGGTGGTCTCGTCCTCGGACCTGTCGTCGTTGTTCCTGCAGTTGCTGGATGAACTGGGAGATCGCTCTCCCGCAAGCTGCTGCTGGTGCTGATTGCCGTCTTTGGGGGTGGTCGCACTCCTTTCGCTTTGGTCTGATAAGTCGAGGTCGGCCTGGCGGACCCCGCGCAGCTCTGGAGGTTTGGCCGGGTAGGGCGGCACGTGGAGGCTGCTCGCCGTGGGCCAAAATACGGGGAAAGCGGGGTAAAGGGCGTCCTTGGTAGCGGGCCAAAACACACCGGGGACGTTGCTCTTAGTCACATCTGGCACGCCTTCACTTTTTTTCGGGCACAAGCCGTAGCTGGCAAAACTATACGGGTGGGGTGGGAAGAGGGGTGGGGGGATTTTTTGGAGCATGCCAAAGTTTTTACTGGGAACCGGGATGAGTGGGTAGCTCCTCGCGCTGCTCGTCAAAGTGATGTTATTATTCCCCTGCTCCTCGTCGCACCGTAAACTTTTGCGCGGGACTTCCGGGGACGCGGTGCGGCCGAGCGCGGAGGAAGTTTGCGCTTTCATGGGCGACTGCTCCCTCGAGCTCCCCATTGGAAGCGTCCTCTTTCTGCTGCCCCCGTTGAACATGGCTTTGACATCCTCCCACGCGTGGTTGATGTCGTCCGAGGGCTTCTTCTCCGTCAGCTTCAGGTGGCGCCTCCACGAGTTGAAATTGGCCGCGTCCGGTTGCAGGTACTTGGACTCTGGGGTGCGATGCGAGTGGAAAATGAATTTATTCGGAGAGAAATACATGTTGCAAAAGGTGCATTTGATGCACTTGGCCCGGGAGCTGTTGTATCGGGCCGGGATGAAGCTGCCTCGACAGCCCCACGCACACTCGTGGGACACGTCGAAGGCGAAATTCTCGGGCAGCTTTGGGGGGCTGTGCGCCCCCAGAAAGGACTTGCAGAGCCGCTCGGCCTCCCGCTTGGTGATCATGCCGCAGCGTCTGGACGAGATGGGCATGGCGCCGGCGCGTCGCAGGAGTTCCAGCTGCACGGGGGTGCACTGCACACAGGTGATGCCCAATGCCACTCTGCGGTTGTGGATTTCATTGTAGCTGTAGTTCTTCAGCAGGGTGTTGGAGATCTGGGCCAGGCATAGTCTTTCCCTCCCGTCGATGACGAGGGAGACGATGGGCACCCCGTACAAGGAGGTCTCGCTCACTTGATTCGGTTTGAGTGGGCCGGAGAGGCCCGGCGCATCCCGTTTGGGACTCGGGGTGGAGCTGGTTTCTCTTGCAGGCTCTCGAAGCGGTCTGGTTATTGGCTCCATAACTGGAAGCCTGTCATTCACGTGTAAAACTTGAGTGACGCTGCACACAAAACAACATACATCATAAATAAAACGCGAGAACGAAAAACATAATCGCCCCGGGGTGTCAGTGAAATAAGAATTCGAATTATGCCAACGGAAGCCTTTACTTAAATTGCTGTAAAGAGAACTTATACATTTGGCTTCACTCCCCCACGCAACGTCCTTCGTGTGCTGAGGACTGGATACGCTGCTCATCTTATCTTCAAATCGGCTTAGCACTTAGGAGCCTACTACTTAAAGAGCCACATAAGACCTTTAGAGGCAGATAAGGACAGCAGGAAAATGCCGCCTGAGCTGCACCAATGCGCTTAGCAATGAGGAAAAGAACAAGTGTAAGCTCCTTTGTTGGTAATTACACAGATCCAACCGTGCGTCTTCGCATTGTTAATAAAAGACCAACCCAATATATAATTAAAGCATCAGCACGGATTAGCCTTAAACTGGCAGGAAGGAAGCGGGTCCACCTCGCCTTCACCCACGCATATTTACTCTTTTGCGCGCTTTTGCGCGGGCCTACAGGGCTCTTGGAAATAAACGCATAGCATTCAAAGTGTGATAAAAATAAGAAATCATACTCCAAAATAGGGATTAGGCATGCAACAAGCAACAAATAATAATTACATGAATAAATAATATAATCCTTACCTCTTGTTCAAAAGATGACACCCCCCAAAACGGCGGTAAAAAATATCTCAATAAATAAAAATGCACAGCAAAAGAGCAGCTAGGTCTAAGACAGTATAAAAGATGCTGCATGCGTTATTTGACTTTATACGCACACATGCTGCAGCAGGCAAGGCGCCTCCATCCTGTTGGCCAGCAGGGAGGTGAATGGCGAGTAGACAGCGAACACATGGCACCCTTCTCTATCTCCCTCTCTCTTTCGCTCACTCTCCTGCCCTCTCTCTCGCTCTCAAAATAAGCCTGCCCTTCTCGCTTGCAGTCGCGATGAGCAACAAAAGCCCGATTGGGATAATTGTGCGGCAATGACGCACCACACGATCAAGCGTGTCACGTACATTTTTAGGCCACAGCTGCCCGAACACTTTTATTGGGGCCCGTTAGAAGAAGAATGGGTGAAATTTAGGGTTGCTGAGGCATCCGTCACAATATTAAGCATATTGCACCATCTAGTAAGCAAAAGAATGGAGCGAGAATGCTGAAAAAAAATCAAATCCATCAATGTTTATTGTATTTATCCTCACTGAATTTGGTGCATCCTTTCCCATCTGATATTGTTGGTAAAATAAAAAGTGGAACTTTTCAAATGAACCTGGAATGAGTCAGAGCGGTCTCTTGAAGTTTCTATAAAAATAATTGAGAATCGCCGCATAATCATGTAGTAGTCTGGTCCCTTACTGAAATTTGCAGTAAACATTAAAAACGTTATTCACAAGTTGATGCACGTGACAGTTAAATGTGAGTCATGAACCGATAGCTCACTAATTCACGGCATGTTAAACTTGAAGCTAAATGCATTGCCAAACACATTTGGTTACGGGAAGGGCACCATACTCTGCCTCATATTATATTTGTCAAATACGCACTATTGCAAACTCATAATGTTAAGCGAAATAGCTTGTGTGT
The DNA here is from genome assembly GCF_001891065.2 of Hippocampus comes. Classification (NCBI taxonomy): domain Eukaryota; kingdom Metazoa; phylum Chordata; class Actinopteri; order Syngnathiformes; family Syngnathidae; genus Hippocampus; species Hippocampus comes. The sequence continues at coordinate 563,525 of NW_017805139.1, forward strand.
TTTGATGGAGACAATTTAGAGAAGTAAATCACTGATTTGTGTTATAAAACTGCGCTTTAAACCAAAGCAGCTATTGTAGTGCGTTCTGGGACAGTGTCAATACTTGAAAGCCCCCCCCCCCCCACCCGCCATTAGAAAATGCCCCATCTAGATCCCGTAAGGGTGCCCTCAGACCCCACATTGACAGCCACAAGAGCTACAGTGTCACTTTAGATTGGTCTACAGCTAGTTTTTCTACAAAAAAAAACAAAAAACAGACTGAGCTTGATGCGCACCGAGGGGTGCACCCGGAAAGACAATTGGCCCAGATCGTTTATCAAGTTACACCACCATCTGCTTGGCTTCCACGGCCACGCAAATCAAAATGAGACCTCACCAGTGAAGGGAAATGTGGCAGAGGGAGGGAGGGGCTAAGAGATGACGTTTCAAAAATGTTTTCATATGTATAAATATTAGCCCGGGGGTGTTGGGGGAGGGGGGGTGATTTGAGACAGTGTAAACATTGTGGACACCTGCAGCAGGTGCACCGAGTCAAGAGATCGTATACATAATGATGGCAAAGAAAGGCTTGAAGCAGATACGGTTGCATTTAATCCGCAAAATTGACTGTATGAACAATAATCCCGCTATATTGCTCATGCTCACATGATCACGAGTCAGTTTGAAACCATTCAGCTATCGGTCGGTAGTTAAATAACAATATTATTATTATTATGATCATTATTATTATTATAAGGCCCACATTGAATTGTTTTGCAGTCAGTGAATCTTTTTTTCTTCATAAATCATGTTTAAAATCATACCTGATTTTAACAGGTCAATTGAAGGATGAAAATGCACATTCCAAAATGTATCCTTTTTGGGTGATTGGGGTGGGGGAGTACACTTATTTTTGCTCAACTCAGCAGCTGCATGCAGGCTTCAACACAAAAAAAGGGGCTTGCCTGCAGGCCATGCAGCCTTGAGGCGGTCGTGGTCTGAAGCATGGGGGAGGATACGGTAGGAATTGACATTAGTGAGTACAGAGGGCATTAAGTAAAAAAAAACATCCCGTTTGTCATCAGGACAGTTGGCTTTTCATAAACATATTCACTTTTTTTTTTTAAAGAAAAAGAAATTAACACAAAGTAAAATATAAAGGTTGCGTGACAGTCACTTATTCACTTAGACGTGTCACAGGAAAAAAAATAAAATCAAACAAAACTTCAATTTATGAGTCAGTGGACATAACTCACCAGCCACAACATTAGGTACTCCTATACGCAATTCACTGACATGCAAAATACACGATGCAAGTTTTGACTGACAACGTCGGAGACGCAGCTTTAACAGTGTGTGTATTTTTGCATTCACAAAGGAGGACCCGTTGCTAAAAAATGCCACCTCTCTGACAGTGTCAATTCAGAGTGTGCATTATTATCTTTGTAAAATCGGATATGTGGATTTCATTAGATGGTGCGAGTGAGTATATCGCTCTCTGAATATGCAAAAACCAGTGGACAGTTTTAAACTGGAAATCATGACGTCATTGGTGCTTTGATGGCGACTGGCAGCACATTTTGGACATATCTGCTGACATGTTTGGGTGACTGTACACGAGGAAGACTGATGAATTTTACACAATTGACGCAAGCTAGCGAAGCTGCGTCCTCATCCCCTCTTAGAATATTGATGTCTAAAACATGATCCTTGATCTCGTCTTTCACCATCAAGAGGTTTCCCTGCCGCCCCCAGCAATAATTACAATTTTACACTGTAATTATTCCTCTCCTCTTAATTATTTACACGGCCCGGCTCAGTGCAGCCGTTGTGGCTGCTTATTCCGCTGGAAACATGAGCTGACTCGGCCGCCGCGCCGCGTGCAACCGGGAGTTTTTAATGAGACATTTAAGCAGTCGTTTTTGGCGAGACAATTATTATTTCTGTTTGATACAAATGAGCGGGGCCTCGCGGACAGACGTCCGATTGTCCAAACAAACCGGTAGCGTGAAATTTTCATACGTGCATGCGTGGTTGAACGACGCAAAGCGGGCCGATCCATGTTGGTTGAGGGATTACTTTACGCATGGCGGATGACATCAACGCATTTTACTCACCTGTTGCATTTGTGTGCTCCCTAACATTTTCTTTTAGATGAAATGAAGGACTATCCCATTATTAGATATTTTTTAATATTCATCATTAAGTGGGTACACGAATCTTAAACTACTTTGAATATTTGCCTTGATCACGGATGAGTGCGTTTGATTACTTTTGTCATTTGAAGGGTGTATGACTTTCAATTCTAAACTTTTCAAAAAAGCAGCAGTGTAGGTCATTTGCATCTCTTTGCGATCAACGAGCCCCGATTTCTCCAAATGCAACGTGTAGACTTCCGTTATTCTGAGAGCCGAAATCAGATTGCATGCGTTTATTAGTCAGTGCGCGGGACAAGTGGTGCCCATCTTGGTGTGATTTTTTTTTTTTTTAGCTTTAACTGATGACGTAGACTCAATACTCGTAGAGTTGACTTCTCTAAGTAAGCATAGTAGAGTAAACAGACAAGTCAGACGGGGCAGCTTTAATAAGAGTAGCAACTGAGGCCAAATGTTTTATAATTAACAGTTGTATCAGCACCCTATAAAAGCGTGATCCTATAAATCCCATTTTAGAGAGCAATCAATTCTCCTCTTGGACTAAAGGGCCTATTGATCCCTCTGTGCTCAGCCTTTTTTTTTGTTTCCAGTGAATAGAGCATTTCGATTGCAGTTTTTTTTTTCTTATCGGAGCAAAGATTCCGCCGAGAGCAAAGCGATGGCTCGAAAATTAAACGGTGACACTTTAATTACAGGGCATTGATAAAGGGATGTGGCTAATGGCAGGACGCGGGACACCCACTCATTGTCCCGCTTGACGTACTAATCAAGTCGGACTGACGCGCGGGAAGGAGGGAGGGGTGGAAAAGGTCACCACCCCATTCAAAGGAGATCGCTGGGAATTCGGGAATATGAAGCCAAATGAAGACGCATCTTCAAACAATGCGCGCTCAATATCACCAGATGAGATCATGCGGCGCATCCACATTCTCAATGCGAAACGTTTAGCACTATAGGTCACTTCAAGCAGACCCATAGATCATCTGTTGAGGGAAATTACGCGTGGCAGATGGAGTTGTCACATACGCGCGCGCATGCACACGTTTGCAGTCGATTTAAATCACACCACGTGATTGACACTTCCGCCCCAAGACCACTTGTAAGAGGGAAGCGCACCGTGCACCATTTGAACTGAACATTTGACAGTACTTGACATTGCGGATTATCAAGCACAGTGTTGATATCATCTTGCATTTGCAAGTCAGACTACATTAGTCAGACAAATACATAGCTTTTATGTTTAAGAAAAGAGGTGACACATATATGGCTGGTGGGCCAGTAATGGTCCACAAAAGCATGTGATCCGGCCCACCATGCAATTAAAAAAGAAATCAAAGCTCAGGAACAGTTATGAACTTTTAACATTGCGAGGTTGATTGTTGCATCACCATTGTTTTCTAAATTTAGTGAAACCCTTTCATTAGAATAATGATATAATATAAACAAAAAAAGGCCTGTGAAAGAAAAAAGGTTGCCGACCCCTGGTAAAGTGTCATGTACAAGTGAGAGCTCCCTTCATCCAAGAGGACCTAATACTGGGTGCTGCCGATCTTAAAACTAAATGGTAATTTGCTGTATTACTGATTATGTTACTCCATCAAAGTGACTGCAGTGAAAAGTACCGTATTTTCCGCACTAAAAGGAGCACCTAAAAGCCTTCCATTTTCTTAAAAGCTCACAGCGTGCCTTAAAATCCGATGCGCCTTGCGTATGGTCATTACGGTAATATTTCGACCCCAAAATGGCTCCTTGCTCAAGACATGCTGACAACGCAAAGTTCAAACTTAAGGCGATCGGTTACGCAGTTGAACATGGAAATAGAGCAGCGGCAAGAAAGTTCAACGTTAACGAGTGAATGTCATAACTTGCTGTTGGTTAAGTGAACTGTGTCGCTTCTTTATGAATTAAGTTTTACTGACATCTGATCGTTCTGTTGGCATTTCCTTGATCATAGCTCTATCTAGTGGATGCATTGTACATTGCGTCTTATAATGCGTTGCGCCCAATGTATGAAAAAAATTACAATATAGGCCATTCATTGAAGGTGCGCCTCATAATCCAGTGCACCTTTTAGTGTGGAACATACGGTAATCAAAATACTGTGATATGTAATAGTTTCTTAAAAACCATGTGTCCTCCCTTCATCAAAGTGCACAATTTCGTGCAAATTCATAACTTGCATGTGTGTGATAATGCAGGTTTGTCTTACACATTTACATTTATTAGCAACTTTAGTCAAGAAGACTTTTTTGGGGGGAGAACATACCAATCTAACACAGAATGAGGTCTCGCACCTCAGTGCCTCCTTATCACTCAGAGTTACAAAAAGGTCTCTTCATACAAACCAACTTGAAAAATTACATTTTCTTCAGAATAGTCCAAACACATTTTTTCATCAGTTCTTGGGGCGAACCTTATGTTTGTTTTGGACCCACCTAATGAAAGTTTTAAAAAAACAGCGCAGGAGAGCGAGAAAGAGAAAATTATGTTAGTTAAGTGGTGCAAGGCCCCACCCAACGGCTCACAAAAGCTCTACACTGTGATTCAAATTTTCGTGTACCATAAGACCATTCAAAAAGACACATTGAAAATGTTTAATGTGTACTAGTACTTTTTTTTTTTTTTTTTTACTGTTTTTGCATGTTCCTCAGTGTACACCATGTACCTCCCAAACTGTGAACTTGCCCTTTAGAAAATTTACTTCACTTTTGCAAGCAATCAGCGTTCTTTTTAAAATCCTCATCCAATTTCTCTTTCGGCTCATATAACTTAAAGAACTTATCCACAGAAATAAAAGGTTTAGAACCACAACATGACATAGCTTTCCTAGACATGGCCATTCCTGCCTGGGATGGACGGAACAGTCCATCCGACTCCGACCGGAGAGATTTATAAGTCAGGAGAATAACTGTAACTGCAAATGAAGACTCCGCCCCTTCCTGCTGGGAGTGTCCAGTGGAAGTGGTCCGACAGTGCATGTCTGGAGCCAGACCCCACATATTCTGCTCTGTTGCTGATTCCATAATTGCATGTTCTTATAAATGTGGCTCGATTTAAAGGAGAAATGAATTGCATTTCCAAAAGAGTCACATTTATTTCCAAGAAGCACTGTTACAACAAATATCTACCATATACAAATGGAATTATGTTGTGCGCTACATTTTTAAGAGAATTTGGACATATTCTATGAGTGACAAGACACGTTCAAAACAAGGAATTTGTCTTTCTTGAAGCTGAGCAACTTGATGAAAATCCCAAAATACAAGTAATACAAGTCAATGAGCAACGATTGACTCCTTGCAGGTGGTCTGCGTGTCAGGGTCTTCGAAAACGGCCGCGGTACACACAGCTGGGTAATAACTTGAGCGCGTCTGAACAAAGATTCAGAGATGTATTCAGATGTCTACTTGAATAAATAACACAGTGTAAGGTCAGTGGTGACAAGGTAACGTTTTGCTAGCAGTAAGTAAAAGAAAGATGAAGTTTAAAAGTCCATACATATGGGAGTCAAAATAAGACAACAATGACATTTGTTAATTGAATGTTATAGCAGTGACTAAATTAATTAGTGAACTTGACACGCTCCAGAAAGAGACCCAAAAAGAAATTTGGAAGGTATTTCAAAGAAAAACAGTCAGCATTGACACGAACCATTTGTCTCTTATAATTAAGATTCTAAAAGGTCATGGTGTTAAAGCTACATCTGAATAACTGCTTCAATCCAAGCCTTTCATTTGCGGCTTACAAAAGGCATTTACAGCCGCCTCCAAAAGTGTTGGCAGAGTAAGGCCAGTTTCTTTAATTTTGCTGGATAGTCAGAAGATTAATATGAGACGAGCTCAACGTTTGTGTATATCCAGGTATTCAAATGTGGATGTGACATCCATTTCACAGTCAAAGTTAATGATATGAAAAGCTTTGATTGAATCAACAGCATCAAACAAAGACATTGCATGTTGCTTTTCCGATTTCTTTTGGATTGATTTCTTTTGTCACTGAACTGTTCCTTTATTCCCGTCACTCTCTTCTTTAGCAGGTAAAACACACGCTATATAGGGTTCAAGTCTGATAATGGACTTAATTGCTCTAAAATCCTGTTTGTCCGATATACTGCTGTGGAAAAGTTTAAAGAAGGATTCGGATATACAAAGATTTCACAAGCTTTAAACATCTTACGGAGCACTGCTCAAGCAATCATATTGAAATGGCAATGCAAACCAACCAAGGTACCAAGGCCATCCCTTGAAACTTTTGGCCAAAACAAGAACATGCAGGCCAGATGGATGAACTGCAGAGATCCACAGCTGATGTGGGTAAATCTGTTCATAGGACAACTATTAGTCACACACTGCACAAATCTGGCCTGAATCTGGAAGAGTGGCAAGAAGAAAGCATTTCTCAACTCAACTCTAATTATAGATCACAATAAAACTGCTGTATTCATGGGCACTTTTTGCAAAATGCAAAACGTTATGTTTGGCGTTAATGTAACACTGCATTTCACCTTGAAAACACCATCCCTACTGTGGCAGCATCGTGGTCTGGGGCTGCTTTTCTTCAGTAGGGAGAAGAAAGATAGTCACAGTTGATGGGAAGAGAGATGGAGCCAAATACAGGGAAATTTTGGAAGAAATTCTGTTGGACTCTGCAAAAGATTTTGCACACCCCACTTTTCAGTTTTTTTATTAAATAAAAAAAAAGCTTAAAATATCGTAATCATAGGTACAGGACAAAATGGACATTTTTTTTAACCTGGATACAAAAAGTACAGCCTATTCCATTTGCGTGCAGCGTAACAGCTAATTGCTGCCTTTAACATTCGCTCTGGGCTCTAATTTGTCCGAGTATGCAGACTCCACAAGTTATATCCAATTAGCATTTCTTTAACATATTCCAGACGTAAACCATTCAGTAATAAATAGACCCGTTGCAGAATTTTAAGGTCAATGCATATGTTGAGGATGCATCCAAAAAGAAAAAAAAACATTGTCCTTCCCAGAAATTAAGGAAACCATATGTTCACATATGTTCGTATTTTACACTTAGAAACATTTTCTCATGTGCTGTGGCTCATCATTCAAATAACTTTGATCAGATTTGGTTTACTCGCAGACATCCTGCACGTTTAGTTTTTTTTGGAGTGGTAAGTGGGCCTACACCCTGCCACCCGCCGGTCGATGCACAGCGGGGCATGAATCCCCCACCCCACACACAATGTTTTATGGACAGATGAGACAAAACTGGAAAGCATACCAAGAAAAGAACACTGTCGCTACTGTGAAACATTGAGGAGGCTCTGTTAGGTTCTGGGGCTGCTTTGCTCAATCTGGCACGGGTGTCTTCAATCTGTGCAGTGTACAATGAAATCTCAAAACTAATCTAGGCTAGTAATCTAGAAAGAAATGTGCTGCTCAATGTCAGAAAGATTGGTCTCAGTCGCAGGTCATGCAGCAGTAGAATGACCTAGAACACACAGCTAAAAACACCCAAGAATGGCTCAGAGCAAAACATTGGACTACTCTGAAGAGGCCTTCTATGAGCCCTGACCTAAATCCTATTGAACATCAGCAGAAGGAGCTGACACATGCCGTCTGGAGTACTGCCCAAACCTGAGAGAACTGCAGTAGTTTGTGCATGAAGAGTAGACCAAAATACCAGAGGTGGGCATTCCATCAAGAGTGAAGGAAGGTCCGTCAGTGATTGATGGACGCCTGTTGTGCTGACGAATGACAAATTTGGGGAAATTTTTAAAATCAGCCAGATTAAGCAATGACAAAAATGGGTGGAATTGTTTCCCATTACTCCAAGATGGGACCGGCTCATTAAACAACAAGCACAGGACTTCAACTAATAAACTACATTTAGAGTAATGGTGAGTTGTCCAACATTCTCAGTATACTACTTATCCTCTTAAGAGTTGCAGACAGGTGGAGCCTATTCAAGCTGACTTCACGCAAAAGGCAGACTACACCCTGGACTGGTCGTCAATCACACATTCACACTGTTACCGAGTGGGAACTGAACCTACAATGCCCGCACCAAAGTCCGGCGAGTGTACCACTACATTGTCAGTGATCCAATGTGAGTTGTAGTTTTAATATTTAGTTTTTGTTTCAACGCTGGTGCATCAAAAACATTCCTTTAAAAAGGAAACCGGCCCGTGGCGGAAAAAAAAAACAGGTTGGGACTGTTAAGTGTTTCAGGCTGGAGTGTGACTTGTTTTTGCCAGTACATTTTTCGTCATTGGCTTGCTGCATAATGAAGGACCTCAAGATCAATTATTTTTCATCTTTCTTGACAATATTATAATCTCATAAACAGTATAAAATCCACTGCATGTGTTTGGGTGACTTTTATAAGGTATATGCATTGCTGAATATGATTTGAGCTGGACTGTGATGTGGGTATTACACATTTTCACTTATTGTATATCTTTCATATCGTGCTGACGTGAATTTGTTGCTTTTGTGATTTGTTTTAGACAAAATATGCGGCTGGGTTGGTTTACACTTTGCAGATTATAATAATAATACAAAGTCAAAAAAATCTGAACTCATCTACTCTTTCATGACCTCTGCAGTTTCACCACCTGTTCTCAGGTTAATGAACAAGTTAATAACCAACAAATCTGCTTTTAACTAAAGGTTGACTCAGATTAATTACAAAATGCAAATTAAAGGTGAATTTCAGACAGCAAGGTGCTTACAGGTTTGGGTGAGTCTTTGCCACGACATCCAAAATGTCATCTTATGAATGAAAATATGAAGCCGCCACTGTAGTGGTTCTCCTGATTTTTTAAAATTAGGAGCAGAGCGGAAACCTTTCCCCCACCTATTTTTTACAATCCATAGAACACTTCATTTCTTTAACAAGGATTGAACATCATCTTTTTTTTCCCCCATGGTAAATATGAAGTGTATTGACTATAAAAATGCCCACGACGTCCTAAGAACTCACTTATATATATATATATATATACATTAATTTAAATGAATTTTAACGGGATTAAATTTTTTCTCGCGAGATTAACGCGGCAGACGTCACATGTCTGCCACAAGCTAAATTTGAAAGTAAACAAGAAGCTCTAACGCCCATTGATGAAAAAAAAGAGATTAGTTCACCTCTCCTGTCCCATGTAAATCCGCTTCAATTCCAAGCACCAACTCTCGGTTCCAGATACAAATTCACGCTCCACGCCAACGCTCCTCTCCTCTGCTTCAGCAGCCATCCATCCGGCCGCTGCTCCACTGCAGACTGTCCGACAGCGCCGACATCTCCGCCGAACAAAACGGAGCTGTGAAAAATGCTGCCCATTACAGGCGCAAAAACCACAAGCGTCCCGGGGGCTGTCGAGCGCTGACATTCCCCTGCATCAAAATCAGTGGTCATACATGCGTGCTGCCGAGAAGGCGCAACCATCAAGAACAGTTTCTTCTTCCACGAATGTCGTGGCTAAAACGCTGAAAACAGACCACAACAGGTCCACACGGAGGGGAACAAACACCGTATGACAAAACACAAGACAAATATCAAAGACAAAAACAACAAAAAAAGCAGAGCAGACGGTGATTACGGTGCCATCTTGTGCCAACCAATAATGTTACAAACTATGAATACCCAATAAAAATCACAAAACTGAGATTTCTGTGATGCCCTCTATTACCGTTTTATAGGTCAGAATGTGCTTATGCTGAATTATTTGTCTTAACACCTTTTACCTCCGTTGCATTCATGCTGCATTGTTAAGGAACAATGAAATGCAATCATCGGTTTCAGCCAAACTAATTCTCTCACACACCGAAGTTGACTTCGATTTTTGTTTGGAAAATTATAAACATTATTAAATGAGGTTTGGGATTGTGATACAAATCAATGACAAAATATGTCTCAGAGTGGAGAGCAAAACAATCATTAAATCATGAGACATTTTAAAACAAATAGAACCACTTTTTCATTTCGCTAAAACAGCATCAATCTGACCAAGCAGCCGATACTGTACCAAATGTCATTTCTGAGGATTACAGGAAAAAAAATAAGATGTTGACAAATTTCAGGCACCGTTCCAACTCTTTTCCTTTAGTTATGGAGTACAAGCATTGCAGTCGACCTTAGTCTGAACTCAAAGTCATGACAAAATTTTTGACATTGAAAACAAACAGTAAATGGAAAAGATCAACGACGTGCTACTGTTCCACATCTCTTACCTTGTCTTTAGAACAGTGAAAGAATCTTGAACACATTCGGTCAAAGCATGTAGATATGGTGATATATAAGCTTTTTTTTTTTCTGATGGAAAATCCATATTGCTGTTCCTTGAAGGGAAGTACAGTATACTACATGAATGTCCTCCAGGAACATAATGTTTGATCACATTACAACTTTATTTTTAAACAATGGATGATGCATCACAGCACAAAGCAGTGTCTTGAATGTAACAATATTTGATTCCTCAGGGACAGGAATGTGTTTTTCTTTTTTCTTTTTTACTTCAAGCCTGCATGTATGCCGCAAAAACAAAAAGCAAATAAAGAGCCGCAGAGCTTAGTCTTTCCTTTCCAAGATTTCTTTCAAGGGCTTTGGATAATTTAAGATGGCCAAATTGAGTGAAACCCTGTTTTTAAAGTTGAGTATGCATATTCTTAAAAAAAAAAAAAAAATGCTTGGCGTAGGCTTATCCAAAATCCTTTGAGACCAGCCACTCTGAAAATGAGGATCGAGATCAAGACCAAAGCGGTAGAGGACTGGACATTCTATTGGGTCAACGATTGTCAGAATAAAAAGCTTTTCATTGATTGTCAAGCAAGTGCACATATTCTTGGCAAAGGGTATTTTGATTTGTGCTGCTGCGATAAATTAATGTCCGAGGAGTTGTGTACCATTAGTTGATTTGATACAAATAGGTAGGTCAATACTGTTGGCGCTAAAAATGTTTCTCCCGAGGAGGAGCCAAATTTCCTATTTGAGTGTCAAGCTGAAATAATTGCGCACACCCCGATTCCTGTCACTAACAAGGAGTTGGGACACCAGTGGGCGGATCCTCTTCTAAAGGTATTATAAATGGCTATATTTTGCCAGAAAATATTGCTATCCTGGAGACAAGCTATGGTTGCTGAAGCGTGAAATGATACCACTGGGAAGAGGAGGAACACACATGGCTGGTAGTCCCAGGCAAACACCTTAACATTCACAAGCAGGGTGCCAAAACCACCATCACTCTCAGAATATTGCAATCTTAAACGTTGAAGTTCCAATCACCAATCACCTTTTCAATCTTTGTTCATCCGGCTGGATGGCAGAAGAAGACCAGCGCTGGGGGGGTTCTTCATAATGAATGCAAAAAGCTTAAGAGTGAGTTGAAAGAATGTGAGCTCCTGTCACTGCACAAAAGTGATGCAAAAAGGCTCAAACATCGAGTGACAGGCAACCTTGTCGACTGAGTCATTTGCAGAGTGCAGATGGACATACAGTACATGACCTTGAAGCCTTGCAGTGGTCAAGGGACTGGCTGAAAATGTCATGGTCCATCAAGGCGCAAGTTACGCCCTTGAGCCTGCTGTGTTTCGCCTCGCTTCCAAGCAGCGACAGACCCACATGGACACCACCTCTGCATTTCCATCATTGTATTGCACGATGAAGGAATGATCCTAAAAACAGGAGAAAGCAAAAAGAATCATGAATACCTTCAGCATGGTGATATAGTGTACTATTTATTTACCGTGCATTCAAAAAGTACTCCGCCCCTTTTCCTTTTTTTTCTGATGCAACCATATAATCACAAAACAGATAAACAGAAAATGTTCACAAATTTATCAAGGAAAAAAAAAAGAACTGAACAATCAGCTTGCCTCTTCAACCATTGAATTGTTAATATGACATATAGGAAATAAGGGCCAAAAATTTTAAATTCAGACTTTGAATTAAAACTAGGCCACTAAGAAGCTCAGCATCAACTGATTTCCCCCCCTGGACTTCTCATAAAGGTGTATCGGTGATGACAAATTAAAAAGGTGAGCTGAGTGAGACCTGCTGTTGGTTTTAAGTTTGACTTATTCAACTGCAACATACTGGGGCAACTTATTTCTGCTTCGACATACCCAACTATGAGCAAAAGCTCGAAACCTGAAATGTATTTATTTTTAGCTCTGGCCGGAAGGCAGACGCCATACTGAACTGGTCGGCAATCAGTCGCAAGGCACATACAGTGACGAACTACCATTAACACACACATCCCATGTCACTGAGTGGGATCTGATTTAAAAAACAAACAAACAAACAAAAAAAAAAAAACTATTTCAAAGTTGAAGGACCCTCAACTGATTGTGCATGATTTTGGAGGGTCCACTGTGCCCAGAACCTCAGACTGGGTTGATGGTTAAAGTATATACAAGAATTGCTTTTGAGCAGCTTCATGAATGGCATGGTGTGGTTTCGCATTTCCCGACGTAAAAAGGGTGAAGAATGGATAGAAAATAAATACATACATAAATGATCATTTGGGGGCTCGACAGTTGCTGCTGTTCATTTGCAAATGACTTGGGCAAGGAAAGACAAAGCAGCTTTATGAATAGAGTGCATTTTAGGGATGCATGATAACCATCGGACAGATTACAATGAAACCAATATTGGGGGAAAATGACGTCACAAGAGCCACCTCCAACACACTAACAATGGTCTGGTTACTTTGACTTTACCAGCGGCAAGCAGGTAAAGATGGCTCGGCTGAGCGCAACTTCAGACGTAGCAGTGAGCCATTTGTTTCGACGGTTTGTGTTTCCTTTTACAAACATCACAAGACGTCATCGCATTTAAAAATGTTGGGATATTGGAAATAGTTGGGCAACTTAGTACAACCGCTATCAGTGTAACAACAACTAGAAGAAGTTGACCCTGTGGCAACAAAGAGCAATGGTTTGAACACTGTATCTGGCTTAAAATCTGAAATAAAATAATGAGGAAGGACCTATTACTTAAATATACTTTGTAATTACGCTTAAGTCTGTGAAATGGTGGAGAATTATTCACTACACAAAGCTGCTTGAATTATATAACAGCAGCTTGCAGTGAGTAAAATTACAATGCACAACAGTAAAAGCCAGCAAGTAACTATTTGACAGACACTTGAAACTCACTTACACTTCAGTGACTCCTTTATCTACATTCCTTCATTGAAACTCTGGTGGTGGCTAATATTTCCATTAATAGGCCTAACAATACTTCTTCCCGTTGACATCAGAATAATTTATCGATGCTTAGAAAAGGAAGAGCAATAAAAATAAACATGTTATTTTCGACCTGATGTAGTTTCACTCCCAAAGTGCAATATCTTTTATGATCGTTTTTACTATTAACAGCTTGGAAGCGCGCATAATAAACCCAAATAAATCAAAGTGGAAGATGACTCAATGCTCCTAAATAGTTAAGACTAACAGATAACACTTTATTATCAAAATGTCTTGTCAGGCCATTTGTGATTATTGGCTTTATTGATCTGCTTGTCAGGCTGTGAAACAGTTGAGCAACAAAACGCAATTGAAAAGTGTCTGTATCTTGGGTACATGTGCATCACTCCAGTGTTGATTTCCACAATTGGAGACTCGGTTTGTTTACCTGGTAACATGTCTTGTATCCTAGCCTTGTATCCTGTGGCGCGATGCATTTCATTAATGAAGTTGTAAGCATGTTAATCCCTGTCCTGTGTGTTTGTTAGCAGTAGTTGAATGTGTCTCATATTTCACACATTTATGCTTGAGTTATGTTTATCTTTTTATTTATCCATCCATCCATGATCTGATCCACTTATCCTCACGAGGGTCGCGGGCGTGTTGCAACCTTTCTCAGCTGTCTTCGGGCAGTAGGCAGGGTACACCCTGAACTGGTTGCCAGCCAATCACTGGGCACACATAGATAAACAACCATTCATACTCACAGTCACACCTGAGGACAATTTAGAGCAGGGGTAGGGAACTTTTGTTCCTCGAGAACCATATATTGCCTGTTTTAGATCTCTCTCTACTTCAATATACCTGATTCAAATGATCAGCTCATCAGCAAGCTCTGTAGAGGCCTGAAACAATCATGAACAATTGAATCCGGTGTGTTCGAGTAGGGAGGGATTTAAAACAGGCAGTATTGGGCTCTCGACGAACCGGAGTTCCCTTCCCCTGATTTAGAGTGTTCAATTAACTACCATTCATGTTTTTGGAATGTGAGTTAGGTTAGGTCTAGAATTCCATCATAAACTGGTTTGGAAGGCAATGGGACACACTTTCTAGTACTAATGAATGATAAACTGTGTTAAAAACTGATTGGAAGTGTACATTTATATGTATAGATGCCTGCGTACCCGGAAGTGTTGTCATACAAATATTTATGGTAATTATACTATAACTTTACAAGTGCGGGTTAATGAGAGAGACTACAGTGTCTTCTAACTAATGTTGAATATTGGGTTAAATCTGTGTCATATAAAGATAAAAAGAAAACCGCTGGCTTCCAACAACTATGGAGAAAATTTGACAGCGGATGAAACTTGAATGATGCTCCAATGGCGTGACTGACAATGCGTCAGTGCCATCTTGCAGCACGCCGGCATGTGTGAATGGGATATTTGTCAACAAAAACCCATGGGTCGAACATGAAAGCATTTTGGAGTCAAGGTGCTGACAGGAAAGTTCAGGGTAGACTGAAGAGATCCCACAACACACATGAGGAACCCAAATGAGGTGCAATGATATGCTGACCTTGTGAGTGAGCCGAATTTGTCACAGGGACATCATCTTACAAACTGAGAGCTGTTGCCGGGCACAAAAAGACCGGACCATTTAAAGAGCTGTAGACACATTTTAGGTGTGCCCAAAACAAAAGCAAAGCAAGGTTGTGAGAACTGTAGACTCCCGAGCAACCGCTGCTATAAGAACCATCCAGATGAAACTGAACTGGTGAGTTCTTCAATAAAGCGAAGCTTTATTCCTCCACATGAAGCTGTCCTTCGACACTAAACCCTTAGCAAGGGGAAGTGGAAGCTCATTGTCAGAATTTGGGTTTTGGAACCGCAGGGTAACACTGTGAGTCCAGCATATAGAAACAAAAAGCAAACTTGATGCTGGCTGGCTCGTCTGCTTCCGAACAACTGTTAAGGTGTCCAGGAGAAAGGCATCGAACCCATTCCCAATATGAAGAAAAATATCTGAAAATTTACAGATGGTTGACTTCCAAAAAAGATCCACATCAACCCAAAGATGTATAAAAATGTGTTCATACTTCAACTCCTAGTTATCTTGTTTATAGGTAGACAAATGAGTGAAAAAAAAAATCACCTTGAAAGTAAGAAACGCCGCAGAAACAGAAAAAAGAACAGGAATTGCACATTAAAATACAATATGTTAGTGCGAGGTTTTTAGTTTTTTTGTGGTAGAGAGGAAATATGGCATGACAAACAAACTGCATATTTTGCGTTTTTGTTTTTTTTTTTTAAATAAATATGATCATTAACTGAAAATAGACTGAAATAGATGAAAACATGTTTTATGGCAGACAGCTATGGGAAAATTAGAGTTTATTTGATTAAAAAAAATTGAGGAGTAAATTAGATATATTGAACTGAACTGTATTTTAAAACAACATTTATGTGTTAATGTGGAAACAGGCAGACATGGGAGGGATTCTTTTGTGAAAAATAGAGGGGCTCATCTGGTGTCTCTGGGGTTGAATGTGTTTCTGTGCACGCCTTTGAATAGAGAAGCAGAATGGGGCGGAGGGGGGGAGCTTCATTGACAAGGGTGCTAAAAGGCTGCGTGAAGGCTGCTGGCTAGGGAATGAGGCATGATGAGGGTGAGCGGGAGGGAGAGATGACATGTCAATCAAATCCCAATCAAATAATGTAATTGTGTTGAATGCTTGCGTTTGTTTTTCTGGCCTTCATCGACAAAAATAAGCACATGGACAAAATAAGGTAGACCAGTGAAGTCTGCTAAATGCGAAAATAAGGGAATTTTACAGGAAGTGTAATTTTTTTTTTGAGGGGGGGAAGCCTTGAAGTGCAAAAGACAGCAACAAATAGCAAAACACAACATCAAAGCTCAAGAAAATAAAAATCTGAACGCAACAGCAAATGAAAAAAACCCAACAAAACAACAAACACAAGAGCAAATTACATTCATTTACAGTTTTTGTTGCTTTTTAGTTATTTGTTTTTTCATTTTTTTTTCAATTTGCTGTTGCATTTAGTTTTTGTTCTGTTTCGTTGGTTTTTTTTTTGGTTTGTTTGTTTAGTTGTTTCTTGATATGTCTTGCACTTCCGGCCCACTGTAGAATGGTCTGTTTGGAAGCAAAAGCAAAAAACCTCATACAGGAATGGTGATCATCAAATCCTAGCAGTTAAGCTCCTGGAGACAGGCCAATGGAAAGTTCCCTCAAGTGAGCAATTCCATTAACTTAAGATGACAGAATAGAGTGTCCACAAGTATAAGGAGAGAAAACACACTCACCTTCCTCCCCTCTTCGAAGGTTCATCATATGTTCATTGCAAAAGCTTAAGACGTGGACAAATGGGTTGAATCAAGTTATCTTTCAAACCAGAAAAATGACGGGTAATTCAATTTGAAACAGCTGACTTTAGATTTCTTCAAACCTATGGCCGACAAAATGACATCCGGATGCGTTTTCAATGTCCAACATCAGTCCATAGGTTACAACAAGCTCCCTTTCATCAATGTTTGGGAACACAAAAGTAGGTCGTTTCTCATAGGACCCCCATGCCCCATGAAACCTGGTCCTCATAAAATCAAGATGCGATAACTACTACACAGTATTTTGATTTGTCCAGCATATGTACTGTACTATTATTTGACAAGTTTGCCTTCCACTAGAAAGGAGTAGCTAAAATAAATACTAAAGGCAAATGGTTGCACAAGCAAAACAGGCTGATGCCGTTTGGCACATTAACATACAGATAGAATAGGTAAAAGAGTTTTAATGGACTCAGGAGGCTGGCGGAATGGGGAGGCAGAGTAAGGAGTGTGGAGGAAAGAAGGAATGAGGCAGAGGAGAGAGAGAGACAATCAGCAGACTGGCATTACAAAAGGCAGGCATCCATGACCTTCCATCTCTGGGCCCATAGCAGCAAGAATGAAATAAAATGACTACAGGAGGACAAAACTACAGGTAAGGAGAAAAGTAGATGACAGAGAGGCACTTTGGTAGGACAAAAGTGAACAACACAAGAACTATGTATATTGCTAAACATGGAAGGCATGTTTCAAGATGCCATCCACCCATCCATTTACTTCCGCTTATCCCAGACTATTGACCACAGACTAAACTTTTTAATTCTGGTGTTAAAAAAAACCTCAATGTATAGACGATAAGTAGCATCCATCCATTCTCTGTAATGCTTTTCCTCACCAGGGTACACCCGGCACTGGTGGCCAGCCAGTTGCTGAGCACAAACAACCATTCACACTCACATTCACGGTTACAGACAATTCAGGGTCATCAATTCCTCCACCATGATTTTTATACGGAATGTGAGGGGAAACCAGAATTTACGCAGAAAACCCACGCAGGCACGGGGGAGGACATGCAAATTCCAAACAGGAAGGCCATGTGCCATCATAAGTAGCATTTCCAATCAAATTATCTATTAGACAAACAGATCTGCTATATATACAAACAACAACAACAATCTAAATGACAAGAATGCATTTTGGATGAAGAGATACAGGTATCATTTGTCCCAAGGATGAACCGGCCATGAAAATTCAATTCCAACTAACTTCTGCCTAAAAAATTACTACTAAAAGAAAAACTCTTCATCACGAGACATTCACTTCCAATGAGTGTCAGACCATGGTTTCCATTTAGCCCTCTATGGTGTCAGACTGAAAACTTGCTATCTGTTAGCAGCTCCACATTTACACCCTTCAATGCTCTGTCCCCACAACGTAAAACTTCACCCCATAGCTCTCTGAGGACCTAACTGTCACTTGTCCTTGGCCTTAAAACAGACAGTAAAATGTCTCTCCGCTTTAAAGGTGCTCCGTACAAATGACGGCCTTGTGGCGCAGAGGACACATGCACAGTTTGGAAGTTGTGTTGGACAGTGCACAATAGAGGTTACAGATTTCGGATGTAAAACACCTTTGGGAAGTAAGGGGAAAGATGAAAGCAGGCCTACTATAATGTGATGGCTTATTCCTTTGGTGTATATAAATAAATATAATCACATCTACCTACATTCGTACCAATTTAGGAAGAAAATGTCTGATAAATGTATTCATTTAGAAGACAATATTGTTAGACTGAATTCATTTATCGACCGCGACAGACGTGATGATGTGAACCCCTATCTGTGTTAATGATATTAATGCTGAGGCTGCTGCCCACGTTTTAGTGTTAGCATGAGTCAGTATTCATGTATTTTGTACACATTAGAGTTGCATATTACAATTTCTTTCTACATGTCTTTGTGAGGGCTGGTTACCAAGTCCGCCTCACAGTGCAGAGGTGCAGGATTCGAATCCCATACTGGCCTTTCCGTGTGGAGATTGCATGTTCTCCCCGGGCCTGCCTGGCTTTTCTCCGGGTGCTCCGGTTTCCTCCCACATTCCAAAAACATGCGTGGCAGGCTGATTGAACAATCTAAATTGTCCCTCGGTGTGACTGAGTGTGAATGGTTGTTTGTCTATGTGTGACCTGCAATTGGCTGGCAACTAGTTCAGGGTGTCCCCCGCCTACTGCCTAATGACAGCTGAGATAGGCTCCAGCACGCCCTTAACCCTTATGAGGATAAGCGACATGAATAATGAATGGATGGATGGATGGATGAGCCTAACATTCATGTTTTAATTCAGGTTTTAAGTGCAGGAATCTGCGCAGATGACTAGGAAAGATGGCACACATGCACAAGGAGAAGATGCAAAATCCAAACGTCCTGTTAAGATCAAAACCTTCACAGAGTAATTGATTGCACATAAGGACTGGTGAAGCTGATCAACAAGTAACTATTTTTTAAATAGTTGCTAGAATGGTCAGAAAAGTCCCTCAAAACAACGACATTATCTTTCTAAGTTGGCAACACTGAAGACAAAGTGCTGATCTTGCTTGCTTTCACGACCAATATGCGTGCACAATTTTTTTTTACTTCTTAAAGACTGCAAGGGCCGGTCAGAAGTTGTAGAAGGCCTGGATGTGGTTTGCGAACCCTACTTTGCCGAGCTGTGTTTTAGGTCTTTAAATTCACACATGAGGTCATGGCAGTGGGAACAGATGAGAACCAAACAACAATCCTTGGTAATCATTTGAGAACCACACTAAAATTGTGACCGACTCTTGAAAAATTATTTTGCATAATAATCCACAAATATACACAGGCAAAGATGCTGCTGATAGATTTGTTTGTGTCTGCTAAAAATGGTCAAAGTACACTTAATTAACTCTTGAACAGTACTTTGGGCGGAATCATCAACACAGTCCCAATTTAATAAATTACTGCTGAAGTGCACCTTAAACCCATCTCAAGGTTTTTTGCAGACCTCCGTGACATTTTTCATTCCAAGCAAGAAGTCATTCATGTTATTATAACACAGCAGTACGGATTTTAAAGGTCCTTGACTGCGAACCCTGCAACTTCAAAAAGTACAGTTGTAGACAAAAGTGAAAGCGATGATGAACTTTTAATTGACTTTAACCGGGGCGCAGGAATATGATAACACCTTATATACAGACTCTCAATGTGATTATTTTGAAGGTTGCAACCGTTTAATAGAGGGAATTGGTTTAACTTACCATCAAGTTATTGGGTGCAGGTCTCTCTTTGGGTTGTCTTCTCATGCTGAAAGAGCAGGCAGTCAAAATCTACTCAATACAAGATATGTACTGTACTGTTAATGTTCTAATCCTTAAAATAATCCACTCAAGCACCCATTTTCGATACTTTGCATCGCATGGAGGTGAGAGGTGGGGGTACTTACTGCTGGACAGATCACCAGTCAGTTGCAGGGTTTTATACGGTAACATTTAGTCATTTAGATTACAAAGTTAATTAATATTTTTAAAAACAAAACAATTAAAATTCCCACAGAGCAACATTGAGTGGACAATGAAAATGTGTACGAGACTGTAACGAAGTGGTGAATACATTCAGATGACAACAATGACATCTCTGTAGAAACATTTGACTTACCACTGAGTGATGAAGTGAACAAACATCTCGCTGAACTGTCCTGCAGGGAGAACTGGCGGATCCTTTGAAGATAATAAAAAAAAATAATAATAAATACAGACCTATGAAGTTTATGGGTGGTGTTTGTACGTATTTTTATTATTGGTGGTTATTATCTTATCCAACATGAAATTGAGGGGGATGGTAGTCAGAAAACAGTTGTCCTTAGAACCAGGGGGTTAAATTTACCCTAATTTATTAAGAACAAATTACATTTTGTTTTTGCTAAAGTAAATACAGTAGAATCCAAAATCGAGGCAGAATAGCTGTGTGTCCATATATCTGGAGGAACTGGAGAGAGCCTGGAAGGTAAAGGTGACAGTCGTGCCTGTGGTGGTCGGAGCACTCGGGGCAGTGACCACAAACTAGATGAGTGGTTGCAACAGATCCCGGGAACAACATCGGACATCTCAGTCCAGAAATGTGCAGTGCTGGCTGGGAACAGCATGGA
Source organism: Hippocampus comes (assembly GCF_001891065.2). Taxonomy (NCBI): domain Eukaryota; kingdom Metazoa; phylum Chordata; class Actinopteri; order Syngnathiformes; family Syngnathidae; genus Hippocampus; species Hippocampus comes. The sequence goes on from NW_017805139.1 coordinate 584,331, forward strand.
TACTGCGCAGAACCCTCAAGCTTCCTGGCCTATGGTAGGATGCGGCTGCGGCTCCATGCGTTGTCCTTTCCATGGAAACCGAAACTGCTTTTTGAGTGTCAAAGGTTGCCGACCCCTGAACTAGTGAACTCAATTTTCTGTGGGCTTTCAAAAATTAGTCAAAATGGTCAAAAATGGCTGGCACAGGGTCTCCCAATTTGAGAAAAACAGCTGGCACTGAATGAGCTAGGATGGTTGCTCCAGTGACCCAACATGGATAAGCAAAGAAGATGGATGGATGGATGGATGTTTTGTGCACAGTGCTTTCAAAGCTTTGTAAAATAGAGATTAGATTTGGTGATATGGAAACCAGCGACTGGGGCACACAAAATAACTAAATAAATAAATATGGGGTCAGAAAGCAGAGGTGTATTCAAATACTGATGTATCAAACCTATTTACATTTGAACCCCTGCTGAGCCACAAAGACCACCTCTCTGGGCAGCGTTCTCTATTTCATATGCTCTGATCGACAACCTCGCACAAACCACAATGCGTGAAACTGATTAAATGAACAAAGAAATGGGTACCATCTAATCTCACTACACTTTACAGCGCTACCGTCACAGGGATGGATGATATATCATGGATGTAAACTTACATCACGTGCGTATCAAAGCAAGGACAAGTGCACCCTTGAACACTGCACCCTATAAACCTCCTGGGAGTACACGCTTTTAAAATGAGTGTACCAAATATATAGACGATATGACATGGAAAATAAATAAAAAAAGTCGTTTAAATAGGACGAATCATCTAAGTCCACCTGTAGTATTTATTGGCACGTTTAACCTTTGCGGTATCAAACAAACACACACATTCATGCATGTATTCATGTTTCCAGCGAGAGGAAGACTGCTGCAGCTTTGATGTTGCAACATGCAAAAAGCACAAAAGACACGAAGGCTGATGAAAGTGGCTCATCTATGTGAATTAGTCCTCCGGTTCCACCATGACAAAAAGGGTACGAGTAAATATACATGTCATTGCCATGAAGCAATTATGAGGCAAAATTAGATCAGTAATTACAGGCTCGAAAATAAAGGGCGAGTTCTTTATCAGTTGAACTGCTTGCTTTTACCCAAACCGAAAAGAGGAGCATAAATGAGAGCAAACAGTGGGCAGATGGTCGGACCAACTACAGAGAAGCTCCACTTCAAGGAATCAACTGAAAACACTTTCAATCGGTCATAGAACATGAAGGAGAAAACAATTTCTTTGGCTGAGTTGTTTCATACAAAATGTAATAATTACATGAACAGTCAGCAGTTTTCAAGGACTCGAGCCAGTGATGGAGGGAACTTGCTACAAAAATAAGAACATACAGTAATATATTGCATTTATAAGTCATATCATGAGATATTCATTATATTGTTGTTTATTATAGTCACTGAGTCCAGTCACTCTTTATAGCGAGGCCACAAGACAAAATTAGACAAAGCCCATTAAACCACATTTACAATGTCGATTTTTAAGTCAACTAATCACCACGAGCCAGAATTTCTTACTTGCGAAAGGATTTGATCCTAGTTTTACTGTTTGGTGCTCCCTACCATCTTTGTTACTGATTTATTGCTTTACTGTTGTATATGTTAGTTGCTCCATGTACAGCACTTTGTGTGCAGCGATAGCTGTTTGAAAGTGCTCTATAAATACATTTGAGTTGAGTTGAGAAAATACGGTTTTATCCATCTCAGGGTGCGGCCACTTTGCCATTTCCGACGACATCCCAGTTACTTAGGGCTCAGGTAATGACCAATCATTTCATTATACCCCACAATGTATCGTTAAAGATTATGATAACAAATTAACTGAGCTATGTTTTCAAATTTTGCATTTTCATTTTAAAATGTTTCAAAGAATTCATAAAACAATTCATCACCGATTTAAAAAATATATAATTTTTGAATACTAAGTAAGCTATTACTCTTCACAGACTGGATGCAAAATATTATTTTAAAATACAAGTAACCGGTAATATGAAATATATACATTTATTTATTTATGTTAGCATTTATTTCAAGCAATGGCATTTTACAAAGTGAAAATCACAGACCTTATTTCATCTTGTAATTGACAAGGAAGTGTTTCACATACAAAAGGGATAAAGACTAATGGCGGAAAAGGAATGCGAAGAGGAAACTCGTATTCAGTTTCACCCCGCTTTTCTTCCCAATATTGTTCCAACAAGCTTCTATGGTGTTGCTTAAAGGAACTGGTTCCAAATTGTGGCTTGTGCATTGCTTAAACAAGAACAGAAACAATTTGGAGGCTATGACGTTCCGAAGATCTTACATTTTAGATGCAGCTTTCCAAGCACTGCTTCGAGCAGGGGTGTGCAACTGGCAGCCTATATCTTTTTTTTTCCCCCAAAAAATATTTTTGGGGGGGGACTAAACACATTTCCTCTATTACAGTGGGGCCAGGCATACAGTTCAACACCCATGGATTCAAATATTTGCGGATTTATATTCCTCAATCAGCATAGACATGTTGAGCCGGAGGACTTGATTCACAGAAATGTCATATATAGGGAATGGAGTTCACGATCAATTAAATGTAGACAGTATATCAGCATGTTTGTCACTATGTGCAGTGTGAATATATATCATGTTATTCTCAACTATAAATGTTGATTTTGCATCATTAAGTTAAATTCATTAGTCACATTACTGGTTTTCGGTTAAAATTAGGGTAAACTTGGATTCTACATCTTAAAAATTTCACATGAGGAAAGTGCTTCGAGTTCCTGTCTCAAAATATTTTTTATATCTGCTTTGGTGCTGCTGACTTTGTGAAATATACAACAGCAGTGTTGTGCATAAGATGTAATGAATGAAGGGTCTGCCATTCAAATGTGCAAGTATATATTGTGTTGTATTGCCTAAGGCAGTTGCTTTGGGTGGAAGGCTGAGTGAGCAGGGAGCTCAGCGGCCCGAAAGGTTTGCTTCATTAGGAAACAAAATATAAGCTTTCTGGTCCATTAGGACTGACTTTAGATGCAAAAGCACATAAGACGACGACTCACCTCATCGACGATGCATTGCAGTAACTGAAGAGGCTGAAAGAGGAGATGAAACACGTTAGCTGATAGGGATTTTCTTGGCAATCTGGAAAATCAGTGTTGTGATTCAGCTTCGTAGATAAATGAAATGCACGGCAGTCAGATAAAGTCGTCGTTAGCTCCCGCTTTTTTTTTCTTGAATATTATCGTTCCATACGAGCAGCGACTACAACACGAGCAGTTGAAATCATGAGCAAAAATGTTCATGCTCATCCAGTGAAATGTGAGAACGCGAGCTCATTCAAAGAGTTTGCAAAGAAACAACAAATAAAAATAAAACTTACCATTAAAGATCCTTGGTTTTTCTGGATCTGTAACACAAAGCGGAGAAGGGAGATATGGCAATGTGTAATTAGCATATCATAATCAAGACGATCCACTTGGACACATTATGATCACTAGGAGAAAATTATTGCTTTCCTGGTGGCAATTTGTGGGTATGCGTAACACCATTTACATAATGAAAACACACAATTGTTAATGGCCTTGCTTTCATTTGGGAGAATGGGCATAAAAAGATCCACTAATGTGAATCCTCAGAGTAGCACTTTATTCTTGCCCTGCAGGTTATCTCGAGGTACTGAGATGTACAATAATTGCTACAATCGGCATGACCAGATGTCAAAGTGAGCATGTTCAAAGTGCCATTCTATAACACAGTGCAACTTGAAGTCGATTCAGGATGCTGGTCTCAAATTTGTTTGGAGTCAATGAAAAAGAAAAATTAAAATCATGTATTAAGTAACATATTTAAGTACACAATGAAGTTAACCATTTTAAAAATGACAAATATATAAGAAGAGATACACTCAAATTTTACCCATACACAAACACTTTTGGAAGAAATGAGGGAGAACAACAATTTAGAAGGTAACTTGCATTCATGCAACTCACATTCTACTCTACAATCATTTCGTCCTCTTTTATTTCCACTTTGAAGATAAGCACGTAAAGTCGACAATTAGTAGCTACATCTGGAGAAAAGCAAAACCAATCATTCACTTTCATTTTCATCTTTGCACAAAGTGCGGTCAAGGACCACGAACAAAATTGGACATCTCAAACAGACGACATCATCAATGAATTAAAACTTACACCACCGAGATTGCACACGACAGCTTCAAAGTAATGCTTTTATTGATTTGGCCTGAGCGCAGGACAGCGAATAGACAGGTTTTACAGCAAATAGCTATGGATCAGTTCCACAAAAAAAGAAAGAAAGAAAAATCTGCAAGTGTTGAACGGTGGAATATGCGGGCTTCGCTGTATATAAAATGTTGTCAACAGGGGTAATGCCTTCCCTTACATGTTTCACTGTGCGATAACATGAAAAACCCTTTATAAAAATTCCATTTGCACCTTAGTAAAACTAAACTTTTCGAGAAACAAGTTCATATTTTGTCTAATTGACTGAGTGATGGCTGCTCCAAGATGGAGGCTCTCCTAATATCTGTCTAATCTAATAATGTTTCCTATCAAACTGTTCATTATGCAACTCTTTTGACAGTATATTTCTGCACTTATTGATTCACTCAATTAAATACAGCTTCCCACAGACTGTAAGTATCAAGAGACTCTTAAACTGCCTCCATATCCACTTTTGCCTGATTCAGACACATTAAAGGCAACAATGTAAAAGTAATTTGCCCTGAAATAATTACTTGGACCAAATTGCATACTGCTTCAGAGGTTGAAATTGTATTGTAGAACACAAACCAATTCAAGTATAACCAAACACTTATTTTTATATGGGGAAGTTTAACCACGTATCAAAAGTGATCTCCCCCATATCTTTTTTTTCCTGAACGCTGAGCTTGATTATCACTTAGGAATATAAACATTGTTAAGTCCATCTGCACGGAACAGGACATCTCTGCATCACGCATTTTTGTCGCACTTCAATGTTTCAGACAATTTTTGTGTTCGCTCCATTTGTACACTGCCTTCCCTTCTCCTCTCTATGGCCTTTCATAGCCTTAATATTGTACTACGAAGAATTAAGACCTTGGTAGGGATACCTCCAACAAGTGAAAACATTCACAAAAAATGTGTTGCGTTAAGATTCCTTGAAAAACAACACAATGAGAAACAAAAATACCATTTAGCAAACAAATGTCAGTCAGGACCAAATGTGCTGTCGGCTGTCCACACATCAGATCTTGTGTCGTCAAAGACTTTTTGGCTGGTGGAGCAAGGCCTCAATTAACTCCTTACAAAGAGCTTTGATCAAGTATCAACTCATGCTACCATTTACTGTCAGCACGCACACACGTATCATCATTTTGTATTTTTTTTAACGACTACCGCTACAGTACAGTCTAAAAAAAAAAAGTACAGTCTAGATTAGAATAGAACGCTTTCTGGGAAAATGGAGTGTGTGTGGGGGGTGTACGAACAGCTGTGCCAACGTCAGTAAAAGCGACAGCCTAGGCCCGAGGACTTTGGCTCTAGCTGCGCCTCACTTGCTAGATCCAGACCCTCTTGCCAGGCCACTCGGCAACAGCCTGCCGGTGATCGGTCAGCAGTACCATATGGAGGCTGAGAAAAATTAAGAGATTACAAAGCTGCATGACACTAAGACACTCACTAAGACTTTTTGGGCTTTTACGTATTTGCTTCACTCCAACAACATGACCAAGAACTGCACCATGTCTTTAGAGCTAGGAATAGTCATACATTTTATCGATATAATCCATTACATAGCACCTTAAAAAGATGCTTACAAATGGCGTTGACAGAAAACAGTGAACTTGCAGTATAAATGGACAAAGAGACACCAGCTGTCATTCCATCTATAATATAAAACTGAAGAATCAAGGAATTGTAGAAGAAACCAACAAGACACTGAGACCAAGAGGGTTGATGGCCGTTTTTTTTTTTTTTTTTTTTTTTTTTTAAAGGTTGGAGGAGAGGACATAACTAAAGCCAGTCTGTAAAAAGTATTAGGAGTTTAATTACAGGATGTCACCAGTTTTGCATCTTTTTTTCTCATCAAGCAGGATGTTCCATCATTAAGGTGGCACGATGGAGAAGGCTCTATCAAATTTTAGTTTTAAGCCTTCTTCACCCAAGGACCTGAGGCTGTGGACTGCCGCATAAAGGGTGAAAGGTTTGCTTCAGTAGCTCAGAGCCAGAATCATACATACTTTAAGGGACAGCGGTTACTACAGTGGGCAGCTTATGTTATCAGGTTACAAAGGCTTAAAAGTCATCGTACAATTTTTAAATCAATTCTATAACTAGCTGGAAGCCAAGGTACTAATGCTAGAATTGTGGTGATGTGCAGTATTGTTGTCTGCTTGACTCAGTTGAGAAGCATCAATGCTGCATTTTGAACCAACTGGAGACAAATGAGTGATTTTTGGTAGACACTGGAGACAAATCAGTTACAATCGGGAGAAAATAAGCACATGGATTTTTTTGTTTTTGTGGTTAGCAGCAAATATTAAGAAAAGCAGAAACACTCGAAACAAAAAACCTTTGTCTTACGAATAACTAAGTGACAATGGGTCCCTTGAAATGCCCTGAAAGTTATTATTTAAAAACAAAGCATAGCTGAATGACTAAACCCTTTAGATAGAAACCACAGGCTATCATTTCGTGCACAGGCCCAAGATGGAATCTGAGGTAACCAGATTCGGAATGCTCAACTAGAGATTAGTGAGATAAACCCATTTGAAGGGCTAATTAAGACTTGATGAGATTGGGAAGTCACTTCTGTGGTCGGCAATTACATCTGAGCGGGACTTAAGGTAATGTAATGAGAGAAAATGCTGCACTCAAATCAAAGATAGCGTGTATGGACCCCCCCCCCCACCCCCAAAAAAAAACAAAATTTAAAAAAACCCAACTAAAGAACAATCTAGTTGATCCAAACCTCTTCATCCTTGGCTTTCGAGAGGACATCTAATGACATTTTAGAATCCTTCATTATTCCCCTGAACGGTGACTAACAAAGTCACTTTTCTGCTACAAATGCTCAGTTCTATTTAACATTAGTTTGACTGTGTTGATGAAATTTTGAAAAGACGTACATCTCGAGAAGACCACTGTTTGTAGAGTTAGGCAAGGAGATCATTTTAATATTTGTTATTTACCGGTAGTTTTTCCTCTATCGAAGGATTTCAAACACCAGAATTATTTTATTTGTATTTTTGTGGATTCAACTAGTGTGTGTTTGTGTGTGAACTCACCTGTGGATAGGGAAACATTCCGAGGGCCAGCTGTATGAAAAAGAGCACAAAATGAAAGTGAATATTATCCAGTAGTCTTGAGAAAACAGCAACAAAAAATATTTGGCACAGTCCCTCCATAATGTGTTGTGAATGCTGTTAAATCAAATTCAGCTAGGATAGGTTCTTACTCCCCAGTGACCCTGAACATAATTGGGAGGGCATGGATGGATGGCTGGATGGATGAATATGCCCTAAATGTGAGGATGTATGCTTCTTGTAGGGGAGGTTGGGGGGTGTCGAGATGGGGGTAAGTGACAGGTGACTTGACATTTGTCACGTCACTTGTTCATTGGAGCTTTTATTGATTGAAACGTGCTGATGGTGAATCTCAATCTAAATTGATTAGGAGGTGCAAGTCATTTCATGTAGCTCAAGGCATAGCCAAGATGAATTGAATAAAAGGGCACAGGTAAACCGGGTTAAACAATCGCAGAGAGTTCATGCCAATAATTTTGACTTGGCTCATTTTCTGTAAGCTCATCTTTATTGTTCCCCTTTTAATAATATTAAACATTATTGACACAAAAAGCAGAGGCAGAAGTGCAAATCATTTGTTCTACTGTGGCCAGAAACAGATTGAGAATCAATAGCCTGAGTGGGCAGACAAGTGACAAGAGTGGGATACTGAAATTTAAATGATATTTGAAAACACATTGTCAATCAGGCACTTTAGCAAGACCCTGGGGAGCAATGAACACTGCTTCACTGCATCATCATCAGCTCTCACTAGACTCCACACACACATGCACACGCCCTCACACGCAGACTGACACAGACACATAGGCACCTATGAATCTCAGAAAATCAGACAATTTATTGTCATACCTCCATGAAAGAGATTCCAACACTCCAGACATCTGCATGGATACCATACTGTTCCCCTGATATGCGTTCTGGCTGTGTAAAAACAATATGGGGGAAGGGAAAAAAAACCCTTAGGTTATAACTGGTTAGAAGATCACAGTCAGAGAAAAGGCATGGTAGTTAAAGTTCACTTACCGCCATGTATGCATTTGTTCCCACATATGTTTTGGCAATTGAATTCACCAACTGTAAATATTGACAGTGATAATGAATGAAATCCCTGAGAGCTGTTATCATTTTAGAGCAGAGAGGAGTTAACTGTGTTATGTTAGACAGTAAGCACAGTCTATCTATCACCTTGGAACAAACAAGACATTTGAGGTTAAAAATTAAACACAGTTTCAACAGTTCTGTGTCTGTATGAGGAGGTCAACAGATATTCAGGTTTGGTATTCAGATAAATGTCCCAAATGCTTGCATACATATTGCAACATTTTCCATAGAGACACAGATAGACAGACTGAGAAAAAAAACACACCGACACAATGACAAGGGGTATTGTCTGTCGCCCACGCTTTCCTCCACCTCTCCTGAATGCATATCAATGAGGCTTTGCAGTTGCGACTGTGGTCATAATTATAACGAGATTTTTTTTTTTTTTTTTTTGGAAGGGTGCAGAACAATGGGATGGAGCAATGTGAATGTACGAGACAGACCCTTGGGAAAGCACTGGGCCAAAAATGAATGCAGTGATTGACAGCTTGACCACAGGCACAAAGGACTGCACAATAGTAGAAAAGTAACTCTTCCCTCACTCCCAACTACCAACCTCTCTCGCATTCAACAAACGAATGAGTGTACCTGAGTGCTGACACCAAAGTCGCATAGCTTGACTTGTCCTCGGGTGTTCACCAGCATATTGGAGGGCTTGACATCTGCGGAGAGAAACTGCGTGATACAAATGCTACATCAGCAATCCGGCACTGATCTTTATCAACTCGGCATCTTTTCGCAACACGAAGCCCAAACCCAAGTTCACTCACCTCGGTGAAGTATCTTTAAGCTCCACAGGTATGTTAGGCCTTTCACAACCTGTCCACCGGAAAGAAAAATAAATAAATAAACAAATTTTTTTTTTTACTTTTTAATGTCATTCAACCTTTCAGATAATAAGACTAATAAATTGGGATGGTCTATTAATTTTTGTCAGGTATCCTATAGAATGATTGTGAGAACAGGCTCATAACTGCAATTGTCTTGAACCTAACTCAACGAAAGCAAGTCCCTTTTGTTGACTGTGAATGTCTCATTAACTGGCCATGATGATGAGAGGATTGGTTAGTCTGGCAGCGGACAAAAACAAGCAATGGTTGTTGGTTCAAGACAAAGTGTCATAAAAAATAAAGTTTCCATTTGTGTGTACCTTATGATTGCCACTCTTTCATTAGTCAAACTTTTGGCTCTGTAAACCTTGAATTAGTCACTAAGTGCAGACACTGAGAGTTAATTGAGCTGAAGAGAGTCTCTCCTGAACGGCATTAAAAAGTGCAGTTAGGACAACATTTCAACAGCACAAAGTGGAAAAACTACACCACTTGTAAAAAGTAACACAACGACCGGCAGCAGGAGCTTTCTCTGAAGCTGTTTGACCATCCAAAAAGCAAAAGGAATTGTCTGAGGTCAAGCAGCCGAAAAAGTGGTGAGAATGATGTGTAGCTCTTTACTCAGATCCTCTTGGGTGCCTCTCACGTGATAATTAAAAGTTGTGATGGTTTTAAGATGGCAAAGTTGTAAATTACCGAATTAACACAGAAATAACAGCTGTCATTGATGACAAGGTTTGAAATGGGAGATAGACAGAATAGAGGAACAGCGACAGGAGAATGGTAATGATTGTTCTAAGGGGACATTCACATAACATCAGGGCCATTACTATAAAAAGGACAAGGTACTCTAAACGGGCGATTAAAAAAAAAAAAAGGCGGTCATTCAGGCAAATAACTGTTGTCAGGACTGCACTAAATAGAGACTAATTAATCTTTTGACACTTGGGTTTCCTTTCTTGTACTTTAATTGGAAAATACAGCTTTTGGTAAACCTATTTTATAGATGAAATCACCTTTTATTTTGTGGGGTTGGTTAAAAATGTTGACTCAATCACTCCTTCCTCTTCAATAAGTCTTAACTCATTAAATGCCAAGAGCGACTTAAGAAATCCATTATAAACAAAAGAGCCAGTGCCAAGGTCGACTTATGTCGTTTGAGATATTTTTTCATCGGGAGGGATACACTGTCCCTTTAAATTGCAAGCAGTTTGAGGAGTGGTATGGCCTACACCGCCAGCATTGTGTAGCATGTCGCTGAAAATATGGTAGTATGTTACCACTCCAATGGAAAACATGAAATTGACTGAGTGATCAATTGAACAATTGTTACATAATCCTGCCGCCTTGAAAAGGGAATGGTTCAAATACTGTATACGACAAATCACCCCAAAATAATATAACATTCATGCCCACGATTAGTGTATGTAGGGATGGGCGATAATTCAATATCAATATGTATCGCAATAGAAATGGAAAATGCCTTTAATAAAATGATTGAGAGAAAAAAATCGTAAAGCCCCGACTACGGGATTGTGCATGTTGTAGGCAGCGCGCAGCTGCCTACAACCTGATTCAATATCTAAGGATGGATACATACGTTGTGTATAAGTAAAGGAGTTCTCTATCTTTGACGTGCTAGTGTAACTATCAACGATGCTGCTTTGGGGTAGCATCTAACGCAATTTCTTTTTTAAATCAACCTTAGCACATTACACTACATTTCAATGTAAACAAAAACGGTTAATTGTTTTTCTTATTTTGCAAAGAAATACTTATCAATATTGACTGATAGGAAATACTGTACTTATATTGTAGAAATTGTTCAGCCATATTGCCCAGCCCCACGAAGCACATTATGCTTAAAGAGGAGCTTATTTAATGTTTTTATTGATCTTTTCGTTTCACTTTTTCATCTTATGGATTGTCGTCTTATTTAAGGTTAAAGATCATGTTAAAATGAAACTACATAAATTCAGCCTTTTTTTCTCGAGTCATTATTTTCAATAGTTAAAATAAAATAAAAAATAAAATAAAATAAATATATATGCATCTCAAATACTTATCGCCCAGACCTAAGTGTATGTAAACTTCCGAATGCAGCTAGATATATTCAAACTTACTGCCACAGCAATCCTTCCCAGGACATGCTCCGGAATCCTTTTATACACGTCAAGTGAACCACCTGTATTGGAAAAAGAGCTATTTCATTTACCCCAAAACAATCACTCCATTATATCTTAAAGGGGACATATGATGGAAAATTGACTTTTTATTGGTTCTATGCAAATAGTTGGGACTCTGGGCTAAGACTGCCTGCCCAGCCATCAAGTGTGAAATTAAACAACCAAGTACATACTCTGTGATCTGCCGGTTTATGAAAATTCTTGTCTGTGCAGGAGACCTTTTGCACTTGCGTCCCCCACAACAGTGGGGCTAATTAACATAATAACCACCGCCACGCTAAGCACTGTATCTCCACCGATGACTCGACAGAGAACCATTCTAATATGGCGACTGAGCTGCAGTCCAATCGGCATGAGTCTCTGAAAATGTTCTAAAATTATGTTCGGCTAGGTTTATGATGTATTGGGTGGATCGTATTTGTGTTTGACGATGTCATGCGCTACATGGCTACATCAATTGACAAGTGTGTTTCGGTGTCTTGGTGATCAAAAGGTGCCTTCACAAGTGACATTGCGATAGTGTGTGAAAACGCCTGCAAGTTGGAAGCCACTGGTTGTTCTAACCAAAGCTGTGCTGGCACAGCAGTATGAGGAGCGAGATGGAGACTGATCATCCCCTAAAGCGAGCTGATTTCACAGTGGCGAAAAATATGCTAAAATATATCTGTAAATTCTTCATCTGTGGGGTATTTTGACAAACGCATGCTGCACACATGTTATCAAGATATCTGGGAACTGGTTACAAGTTTTGAGGGGGAAAAAAAAAAGCATACTATGCGCTTTTTGTTTAGGCCTTGTTTTTCCTGGCTCCTTGTGACCAGCGATTTCTGTTTGTACTTTGTAGGTGCGTTTTTCTGCAAATAATTTGTTATCGCAGTTTGTCTGAGCCTGCATTTCTGGGATCCTAAAAATATTCAGTTCGGTCTCGAACCTGACAGAACTGGCTTTTAACCACCCTTAGTTGGCAATGAACACCTCATTTAACTAATATGACATACTTTACAATGCACCAAAAGGTCATTTACAATTTCATTAAAAAGAAAAACAAACAAACAAACAAAAAAAAACAAAAAGCAGTCATGGATGGGAATTAATTCAATGTCTGAATGGGTCACAAATTCACCCCAAAATCTTTTCATTAATTATGCACATAAATATGCACTCACAATTTTGTATTCTGTGGACAAAAAGAATGCTAAAAATCCATTTTTTAAAATCTGAAAAATATGAAGACTTTTTTTTTTAGATAGAAACCAAAAAAAAAAATCATAGAATCCACATTTTGAAAAGCGAAAAATACATAAACTGTCAAGGTTTAAAATAAGTGCCAAACTATTAGACATACTTTGTTGACAGTTTGGCAAAAGTGTGAAACAGGGGATTCAATGCATTAACACAGTGAACACACACAGATACACAACTACAGACATCTCACATTGATTGACACTTGGGCGGGTGGGCGTGCGCATGCACACACACACACACACACACACACAGACACACACATAAAAGCCCCTCGAATTCCACTCAAGTTTGGATTTATTACACCCTTGTAGCTTTTAGCACACCGGCATGCTAAGCAGCTCACAACACCATGACATTCTTTTGATCAGCAGATGTGTAAATGGATACATAGGAGAGACACGAAGGGCAGGTGAGAGGAGCAGAAAAACTCACCATCCATGAATTCTGTACAGATGGATATTCTGTTCTCCACAAAAAAAGCACTGAAGAAGGTGATGATGTAAGGTGAGTCACACTGCAATGAGGATAAAAATAATTAACAATTGCATAATAAATAAACAGTATTCCAAATTACTAACGTAAGTCATGTTACAAAAATAATTTGGTTTTCTGTTTTTCAAGGCACATTTTTTGCATAGGCCGTTTTTGCTGATAAAAAGCATAGAATAGTCCAATTTTGTGGTGACAAAATTAAACCAAGAGAGAAAAAGGAATGAAAACACTGGACAAAAAAACCCTCGCACTGTTAAATAATTTGTGCATGACTCGCAGAGAAAACGAGTTCTTTCTAATAAAGATCTAGGCGGGAGAGTTTCTTTGACTCTATTGCATGGTATAACGAGAGTAGTTGTTTCAATGCCACTGATTATAGTGCAAGTATTTGAGTTGTTTTTTTTTAACCTCTGGAGTCCCAAGAAACTCGCGAGGCATGTACACCTTAAGATTTGGAGTCTAGCCCAAAACTATATTTTGGCCACGCTGAATCAATTTCACAAATAGAAATGTTTGTCTTCATACAGTATATTTAAGAACACACACTCTATATACACACATGGACAAAGTTGTTGGTATTCCTCTGTTGATGAAAGAAAAACCCATCAAGTACACTTCAATCACATTTAAAATGGGGACAGTGCATATTCATGTAAAATCTGCCAGATAATACACACTACATTGTAGTCCCATGGAAGGTTGATGTAACATTTCAAGTACATTAAGGTATCCAAAACTCTAACAGAACAAAAACATGAAAACAACCCCTCCCTTCCAAAAAAAAAACTAAACAAAACAAAAACAAAAAAAAATCTGCACGGTTAATCTGGTTTTGACATCAAATTATTCAATATAATGAAGTTCACAGAAACTGACCTTGTAGAGAATTTCTAACTCTGACATTATCTGCTTTTGGAGCTCCACAGTGATGTCAAGAGGAATTACCTGTTAGAACAATACAAAATTGAAGATACTGCATTTACAGGAGACAATTTATGCTTTTTCTTCCCACAATTTAAAGCTGTTCCCAGGCATCTTATTAAGTAAGGTATCATATTAGTTTTTGTCAAAGTTCCGTGCGGATCAGACATAGCCAAGAATGTGTGAGTTAGAACATCTAACGCAATAACAAGACATTGGGTGACAGAGGAAAGTTGGCGCCTTTGACTTCCACTCTGACACCCGTGAAATACTCTTAAAATGTGTGTGTTCAGAGAGGCAAGAGTGCGATCCCATCCCGTTAATTTCCGAATGTTGACAAGAAAATACAAGATTTGTCTATCTTACTTTTATTTTTATGCCTTTGATGAAGCATCAATTTAATTGAGTACGGTACTAAATTGTACAACGTGAACACATCTTCAGAACAATTTAAGATATTGCTCGAAGCTATTTCGATCAGTGAGGGAGTAATTAATAGTAAAAGTAATAAATCCTTCAACTGCAACTGCCACTGCGGTCGATTGATCGGGAAGAAAATGAGGACCAAGCGACAACTTTTGGTGTCCCTTTGAGAACCACAAAAAGATTCTTCTGTGAACCCATTTATATCAAACTTTACAGATCCTATTTTGTCATCTTCAAGTTGGCCAGTTTTAAGGAGACAGCGGTTTCGCATACAGGTGAGCATCTGGTCATCCCACCCCATATACAATATTGCTAGGTAAGGAGTCCATTACCATGAAGACTACAAATCAATAATTTTTTTCTGTCATGCGTTCAGTTATGATTCAATTTGTTGACCTTTTTTTCTTATCTGTAGTCATCATTGAATTTAAGGTAAACTGACACTGTTCATTTCGTATTTTTATTTACGAAATGAACTCTTCAATGTTAAGGTACTTGACATACGTAACTAATCGAAAAAAATTTTCAAATGTGAGAAAAACATACAGAGAGAGAGAGAGAGAGAGAGAGAGAGAGAGAGAGAGAGAGAGAGAGAGAGAGAGAGAGAGAGAGAGAGAGAGAGATATATAGATAGATAGATAGATAGATAGATAGACCGTATATATTTGTGGTATGAATGTTATTCAGTCTCACCTTGACAGCTAAGACACGCTTGCCGAGTAGATGATACGCTCTAGGACAAAAAAAAAAAACAAAACTGCATGTCACATACAGTAAGGCAAGGCAAGGGAAATTTATTTGTATAGCACAAATCAACAGTAAAGTGACTCAAAGTACTTTACAAAAAGACATCAGTAAAGAAAAAAAAAGGCATTTCAACAAGGGAAAAAAGAAACAAAGACAAAAATATTGCAAAAACATTTGATTTCTGCTTCAGCACTGATTCATTGGTTCAACAATCATTGAAGATCATCTAATTAAAAGTGAACAAATGGGCTTTTAACCTTGATTTCAAGAAACTCATGTGTCTCGGCTGATCTACAGTTTTCTGGGAGTTGTTCCAGATACAGTATGAGGGTCATAGAAGCTGAATGTTGCTTATCCATGTTTAGTTCTGACTCTAGGGACATAGAGTAGAACAGTCTCAAATGATCTCAGAGTTCTAGGTGGTTTATATTCAATGAGGAGGTCTCTGATATATTTTGGCCCTCGACTATTTAGAGTTTTATACACTAAAAGGTGGATTTTAAAATCTATCCTCTGACAGATGGGAAGCCAGTGTAATGATCTCAAGACCGGAGTGATGTGATGCATTTTCCTGGTTTTGGTTAGGACTCGAGCAGCAGCATTTTAATTAATTGCAGGTGTCTGATCGATTTTTTTTTTTTTAGACCAGTAAAGATACTGTTACAATAATCAAGGCTACTTCTGACAAATGCATGGATGGGTTTTGTCAGGTCCTGCTGAGACATCAACTATTTTACCCATGACATATTCTTCAGATGATAGTAGGCAGGCTTTGTAACCATCTTTAAGTGCTTCTCAAAAGTGAGATCTGAGTCGATGACTATGTTTTTCACCTACTCTGTGTTTTAAGATGTAATGAGTGGAGCCATTTACAGACTTCCAATCTTCTTTCTTTGGCTGCGAAACCAATAACCTCCGTTTTGCTCTTGTTCAGCTGAAGAAAATTTGGGCACATCCATTCGTTTAACTGCTCAATGCATTTTGTCAGGGAACTTAGAGTGCCATAGTCTTGTGAAGAGACTGTAATGTATAATTGGGTGTCATCCGCATAGTTGTAACCTATTTTATTGATCTCTATTATCTGAGCCAATGGAAGCATATAAATGTTAAATAGCAGCGGCACGAAGATGGAGCCCTGTGGAACTCCAGATGTGATTGCTGACTGCTTAGACTTAAAGTTACCTATTAATACAAAACTTCCTGTTTTCTAAATAGGATTTAAACCATGTAAGTACGGTGTTAGAAAGCATAAGTTTTGTGCTCTTTTTGTAAAGGACGCTTACAATCAGGAAGCCAACAGTGCCTATGATGCAGCGAAACTTCATAAGAAAAGACAGGAGGTTGTGCGAGTTGGCTGCACTGCAGCAATTGCAGACAGTCCTGCTTTTATAGTGGCAAGAGAAGCAAAGAACAGCCCTATTATGATTTAATGACTGAAGTCCTTAATGCCGCACTAGAGGATAAGTTACAGTATACTGCATGAATAGTTTGCCAGTCACAATACTTAATGACCTCTCACCACACATGCATCAAAAATGAACATGGTGTAAAAACAGCCATAATGTGGATCTAGATATCACATGATTTACTCGAGTATATCTGCCTTCTCACCTGCCAGTTCGTATTCTGAGCAGAATGTGCATTGTGTAACAACACTAACCGAGACTCGAGTATCAGACTGCTTCTTGGCTCGACACCTACAAACTGGCTCAGCCCTTTATCAACATTGCCAGTGCAACATTAGGCTGTTGTTTCAGTCATGTTTTGGTCAGTGTTATGTTTTAATTAAGTATCGCTACTGTGTTTTGGACAAATTTTCAGAATTGTTAAATTTGACATTGGGTGTACTTTAATTTAAAATGTTGCAGAGATGTCCTTTCGCAAATTGAGCATATTTGTCATGATTCGGTTTGGGACCAACAGGTGGCACTGTAGGGCTCACCTGCAGCTGCACACCTGTTGGTCATTAGGTAATTAGTGGCTTTAAAAGGACTCCCAGCCCGAGCAATCATTGTCGGGTCATTGTTGCTTTGTGCTACTGTCATGTTTGTTTGTTGCTTTGTGTTGCTGTCATGTTTGTTTCAGTCATGTTTTGGTCAGTGTTATGTTTTATCTTCAGTCGTGTGTTTTGTTTGATACTTTGGACTTTGTTTGTTTTGGATTTCGTTTTCTCTGAGTTTTAATACAATCTTTCAAGTACACCCTGCTCCTCCCTCCTGCCTGTTTTTTGGGGTCCACCACCACCTCGCTACGTGACAATATTGAGTTGCCTTGTCTGTGCAATGTGCTATAAAATTAAATTTCATGAATACACAGAGTTATTTATTTTAGCCCCAAGAGTGTTTTTGACCAGTAGTGTCATGTTCTCCATGAAAGAGCAATTTTCACAAAAGGCTGATGTCCTTGTTTTCCCGTTGATGTCTCAGTGTTGTTCTACACAACAATCAATATCAGCTAAGCATGACTGCTGCCTCGTAATTAAAACGAGGATGTTAATTGAGGCTACATCGCAGGGGTAGAAAAGTTAATGCTGAATGAGCAGGTTGTGGAAGCTATCAAACAAACTATCTGGAGTCCTCCCATTATTCTAGCCTGAGTTACCAAGCATGTGGCTGAACCTCTGTGTTGAAATTTTGCTACAATTTTGCTTGAATGTGTTTGGACTAATGATTGGTCTCTGAACAGACCAAACCCATTATGGCCGCTTGCACAATATACTGCAATGATATCACAACAAGAGCTGCGTAAAATATTTAGCATTTAAAACAATCATGTTCAGTTCTGATTTACAGTTCACCACATCAGAAGGGTTTACATTTGATAATAGTTATTTTTGAGGTTGCTGTTTGCAGTGGTGTAAAACTGTAATGCATCATACCGAGATTCGATTTGTGACAAAAGCAATGAATTGAAGTAACCAAAATATTATAAATACCAGCTCTCATTATACAATAACAAATTTTAATGAGAGATTGCTTTAATGTGCCCCCAAACATATTTTTGGAACTGATTTAAAAATAAAAAAAATCTTTACTTTTTTCTGAGCACATCAGGTTTTTAATTTTTTTTCCCATTTTTTGTTTTTAATGTTTTTATTGTTTTTGTATGTACCGGTATTATAAAAAAATAAGCTTGTGCAATACCAATTTTACTATGGGTTGTAATAGCTATGATCTTGCAGAAAGAAAAAAAAATCCATCTTTTCCTGAACCTAAACTTTAATTAGTAAATATTAGGAAATATATTACCGGTAGTACATATTATTATTGTTATTATATTATTATTATGATTATGAAAACCTGATGTGCTAGCCAAAAATCAGGGCAGATATGCACCCAGTACAAAACAAAAAACATATCTGGAAAAGTTTACTTGCATCTTTGATTAAAAAAAAAAGTAAAAATTGTTGACCTCTGTTGTATTATACAGTAGGTGCTTAATTAATGCTTGTTTGACAGTGTCAATCTCAAAACTGATATTGGATATTATTATGATGGGCAAGTCGTCTGAAAATTCAGTGGTCGGTGCCATTTTATGAACAAAAAAACATGTCTTTCAGTTTTATTATACTTTTAGAAGCACATTTTGTTAGGGCTGCTACAGTGAAATGTTGTCCAATGTCGGGGCGGTTATAATTGAAGATTGGGAGCACTGTTTCATATCACTCGGGCAGCAATTCAAAATGTACTACATCCCAATGAATTGAGACTCAAAGCCATCTCAATAATAAGTTAACTGCATATGAACTCTGAAAGACAGAATCCATAAGAATGGCAGGAGAGACACACTGGATTTTTGAGAGTGTTATACAAGGATGTTATAAAGATAAATAAATGGTACGGCTTGGTTAAAGAAGACTGTCCTTGACCACCTCAGGGCAACATTCTTGTATGAGTTACAATGACAGGCCTGTGACAGCGGAAGAGATGGGGACAAGGTTACGTAGCAACCCCACCATCACTCCTCCTTGATCTGACCCCAGTAAATGTGCCTCATTGCCTGGATCTTATTTACACTCTAGCTCCTCTGTAATAAAAGCTCCATCATGCAGTATTCATAGGCCCTCTTGCAATGTGTCTCAAGTTGGGGCGATATGTTAGAAAGACTGGCCTTCTGGATCAGGGCTAATGCAGTACTTTTAAACTGCCGCGTGGTTGATGGGCCACCATTCTCTCTAGCTGACAGCTATTATGGCTTCATTTATGACACATAGAGGCCAAATCCTAAACACAAACAGGGATGTGAGTACAATATGTATTCTTCAGAAAACTTTGTGAAAGGCCCTAGCAATACAGAAGTTAGGATATTTATGTATAGAATGAACTATTTCAAAAGTAGCTTGTTTCTCTAGAATGTGTGCTTGTTCACATACACTAATGTGAAGTCAAAGAGATGACCTTCAGGTACATCGCCAACAAAAGTATCAAGGCACAAATTAAATAATTCAGGTACTAGGTGAACAAGAAACTAACCAGTTTGGAGTCTTGACCATAAAATGTAATCAATGTGGTGACAAAATTAAACCAAGAGAGAAAATGAAGAGGCTTGAAGAAAAGTGTCTCAGTAGATGTTGCCACTGCCACAGCTATGCTAATGTGCTGGTTTTAATTGTACTTCTGTATTCAAGAGTGGAATAGACAGCCTGTACGTCCTTGTAATCGCATTTATAAACATAGAATGAGTTAAATTGGTGGATGAGATGGACTGCTGAGAGAGTGTCTAATAAAAAAAAAAAAAGCCAGACACTGATGGATGGCCAGGTCAGGTTGTGTGGCTTTAGAGAGTTGAGGTGTTGGTAACATCCAATTGAGTCCAAATGGCTCTGGGTCATAAAAGGGGTAAAGGTTTAAAAGGTGGGGAGCCTTTAGTGATGCCTTCACACTTGATAAGCACAACAAAAACTAGACATGAGCTAGTTGAAGGGCATAAATAGAGAATACCGTAGTTATAGTTTTTTAAAGTCTACATTTAATTAGAATTCTATCCTATACTTTCAAGTTTTTCAATCGAACTACATTGGGACCATTTTAAAAACGTTTTTAAATTATTCCCATTTTACCATGTATTCATTTCCCTGTTATTTAAATCTTGACTTTGTTTTTGTTTTTTGGGTATGAAATGTGCTTTTACAGTATTAAAAAATATGCTTTGCTTCTATTAAGTACGTTTCAACAAAACAGTGCACAACAGCAAAACAAGTTAGATATGTATTTCTCCCCCTCTTCTCCCAACCATAAAATTTTCAGCACCAAATCATATGGATTTTGTGCAGAGCTAAATTGACTGAGAAGTTGTTGGATTTGCAATATTGGCCTTCGCACGTGTACTGTAACCATTTGTACCACTAAACATCAACATTCTGTTTGTCCTACAACTATGAGAGGTTGGACTTTAATGAAACAATCTCAAAGCGATAAAAGAGTCAAATTTGTTTGGACTGAGACAAGAGAAAATAAATAGACAGCACTGTGGCCTTGCTCGATTGGAAATTTACTGGGTTTGCTGTGGATGTGAGAGAACACTTGGCTGAGTCAAGGTTAGTAGGAGCAGTAATCAATACTTCAATCTCAATAAAACAGCTCAATGTAGGTGAATTGATGGAAAGACTAAACAAGGAAGCAGGGGGAAAGAAGGACAGAAGCAGCGTTCCTGTCATAACTTTTGCTGCAAAAAAATAAATAAAATAAATAAAATACATCCGTCTTGCCAGTGAGGACAGAGCTGCTCTACTGTATGACAGATAATGGTTAGTAAATATGGGCCAATTAAGTCAATCACTGTCAACCACATAGCCTCAGTCGACTGCATATTTGTAAACTCCACAACAGAATAAATGACATCGTCTTGCTTGATAGATGCCCCCCAACCCTCCCAAAAAAACAGGGGTGGTGGTGGTGGTGGTGTGGTTCCAAAAAGTCAGCTTCTTCAGTATGGACAGACGGAAGTAGACACGAGGCGTAAACCACCTCCAGAATGTTATCTTCAGAGTCAATACCTAGCATTGCGCTTTAACTTTGTAGGATCAGTACCTCGTTGTGTTAGCCAGGAAACACTTACTTGTAGACCGTCCCTCCATTTCCTTGTCCAAGCTGTTCTTGGTATTGGATATCCTGGGCATTTATCTGAAATGTAACAAGAACAAGCTATACCGTAGTAATATAGTAGGGACTGATGCAAAGGAAGAGGCAAAAATCACTTTTTTTAATCCACATACAGTGTCAGTCAAGGATCACACAGAAAAGAGGACAAGCTGATAATAAAGAGGAAAGTATGGCTATATTGAAAGCTCACTCCCATTCACTTGAATGGACTGGCAAGGTGTGCACCGCTCCATTTCATTTTTAGAAACAAATTTCAATATCCAATCTATCGGTACAAATTATAAATATGGTCACGTATCATTGTAAAACTAAATATATGTGGACTGTGTATACTGTATGGCACACCGCCATGTCTTGCTCACTTTAAACTTGCAAATGGAAGTTAGTGTTTGTGTGTCTGTCCCTCCTTCCTTCAAATTATTGTCATTGGCTACTAGCAGTCGATCAATTGCAAACTTGAAAGGATGTATGTGGTTGGTTGGGCTGAGCAGGTTAATTTACAGCAAAAAACAAAGTCACCTGAAACGTGACACATCACATGAACGATGTTTATGCTGTGAGAAAAAGTGTTACAAATCCTGTTAGTGAAGCAATGTTTGTTCGAAGATTTTGTTTGTAAAGCAATTTGTGACCTGGGTTGTTTCTGAGCCGAGGTTGCACTGTGTCGAATAAGGGGAAGATAAGGCAAAAACCTTACAAGTAACTCATTTGGTCTCTGTGTGGGACACAAAAAGCAAAGAGAATGAATTAACTTAAATCAAAACAAACTAACCTGCCCAGTTGTCAAGATCCTCTTTAACTCAGCAGATGATTTCTTTAAGCTGAATCACATAAAAGACAGTTGTATTGACACAAATACTCCATCTTTTAGCTTTAATCGGTCTCTCAGCTGAACTTTTTTCCCTGAGGGTTACCTCTTGTTTGCCATAGCGTCTGTCACGCCATGTGTACAGTCATTGACTGGGTTAGGTCTTGTATTCACCTAAGAATTGACAAAGCAACAGAAGTAATTGGAGCGGCATGCGTTCATACACACAAGATAAAATGTCATTGAAGGTGCACCTTATACTCCAAAGCGCCTTATAGTGCAGAAAATACAGTAGTCGGATAGAGTTTTTCCTGCGTTCAACATTGCGTGTCGACCGATTGATATCACTCCACACAGCGTAAAACTCCAGCTGTGCTGATTGAGGGATTGATGTGCCTCTGCAGCAGCTTTGTATTTTAACTGCAGCTGCAGCTCTTAGGAGGTGCGACATCAACAGCAGTGCACAGGAAAGACCTGAAGCAACTACCGAAGAAGAAACAGATCACACTCATACACTCATGAGTGCTATCAACGTCCTGATTTTCCTTAGCGGATTTCACAAACAGGTCATTTAATATTGCCTTTTTTTGCATCCACGCATGCAATGTTTATTAAAATAAAAGCCGCACCGCAAAGTCAATGCGTGCGTGATTGAAACATTATTCATCCTGGCCTCCGATTGGCCAAGAGGTCACATAGACCTCACTGTCTATGTGTGTAGATACTGAAGCTAGATCCGTAGCATCCGATTAGCTGCTCAGAGTAAATTGCTTATGGCTCGACGGACATTTACTTTACTTTTTATCATGCTAAAAACACCCACGGGACGCTTCGTAGTCCTCGATGGCCATAGTTAGCTCTCGAAGGCTAAAAACCTTACGCTAACTGGAGCGCTAATGAGAGAGAAGCGCTCCAGTTAGCGTAAGGTTTTTAGTCTTCGAGAGCTAACTATGGCCATCGAGGACTACGAAGCGCCCCGTGGCTGGCTTAAAAGTTCATTGCATGCCAGGAAGTATTTGTTATTGTTAGATTCAGACGAGGATGGACGTTGCATTGCTAAAATGGCTACAAAACGGACCTTTTGATGTCAAGCAGCTAAGACAAGAAGAGCTCTGATGCTGGAAGAGAGGGTAAAAGTGATCAAAATGAAAGACGGAGCAAGCAAAATAAAATACATTTTCCAAGAAATTGATGTAAGTGAAAGTGAATGCTGATCGTAAATTTCGCAATTTCTTTCCCTTTTTTTCTTTCTACACTGACAATATGAAGTGTCAAATAAGTGTGTGCTCATACTTATGTACTATTGGAATAAAAATAGAGTACACAAACGTTTGTGTGTGCGTGTACACATACGTTTGTGTGTGTGGGTGTGTGTGTGCTTACATCTGAGATCAAATTTGCTACAGTGAAAAACCCCCTGTTGTGAAAAATTTCTTGCTGCAAACATGATTTCGTTGTAGAGGAGTTTCACTGTATAAGTGACAGTACATTTTCCATTTACATCTTCAAAACACACAAGCCAGTGGCTTTGACAAGCAGTGGCTAAATAAATTAAAATTTTTCTCCGGGGACTCCGGTTTCCCCCCACATTCCACGGATGGACGGATGGATTAAACAGAGGACACTGCAGCGTGCTATTGCAGCACAGGTGGACATGGACAGAGCACTTGAATGCTGCTTCAAAATAATCTGTGGCCCCACCACACAAGCGATGAGTCCATCATTCACCTATGAGGGTAACTAACTTAAAGTACGTTTCCTGTAAAAGCAAGTGAGTCCGCATAGTCAGGATGGTACCAGCTCTTCTTCAATTTGAGCCAGGAAAACCCCTGGATAACAATAATTTTTATTAAATTCTCGACTTCAACCAACCCAATGGGGACAAGGAGAATAGATAATTGAGGGATGAATTTGTAACACTAATTGTGAGTCTTTCATCACTGCTTCATTATTTTAAGCTAAAAGATACCCACGCAAGAAGTAAAATTCACTTTCACCCAAAGCTCAGTCAATGTTTGAATAATTGTGCATTCCAGTACATACAGTAAAAATCTTCTTAACACATTAATAACTAAGACAAAGGACAGCAGAACAATAACACCGGGACAATCAAAATGTTATGCTTCACTAGGGACATTGTTCTTCACATCTTTTCAGGCATATGCATGTTTACTCCAAAGACATGAAATAATAGACAAGCGACTACTGGGGGAATACTGAAAACGACACTTTTAATTGAGGTCAAAAGGCAGGTGTTTTTGGTCCACTAAAGCGAAGGAATTTTCTCTTTAATTAGTGCCCAGGAAGACCTAATTTAAACTGCACACACGACTCCACTCAGTCAATTACTTTTATATTAACATGAGAGAAAGGAGGTGAAAGTTTACCAAAGGTTTTGGGGAAAACACCATCTTGGCGTAACAGACCCTTGATCTCCGTAGTTCAGTAGTTGGGAGTCAAAATGTCACAGAGAATACAACACATAAAGAAAGCCTGTTGTAGCCCATGTATGTGAGGATGGGGTGGCTATTCAAATGAAGAAGTCTATTCTATCGGTCATTGTGATTGAGGATGTGCTATCGACCAACCAGTTGCATTAACAGTGAAAAGCAACATGAAATTTTCTGAGGAGGTAGTGAATGTATTCTGCAGCAAAGTCCGACTACAGCCATATCAGGGCCGCCACCATACATATAAAAAAACACATAAATAAATAAATATACATGAGTGAGACAGGAGGAGTGCCTTGACTGCAATTGACATTTCAATAAGTGGAACACAGTGTTACCAATGCATTCACTTCAAGACCTCCTTCTCATTCTGCATAAGGCAGCTGAAACAATTATTGAGATAGGTACCTTCAGGCCATGTATGTTCCGGATCCCCGGAGTCTTGCCGGCTGAAACAGTAATTGACTAGATTGAAGAACACATCACTGGGCCATTTACAAATGCATCAGTTCAGTTTTCTAAAAAAATAAATAAATAAAATCGAAATGAAATGAAATGAGGGTTACTTTGAAATTAGCGCATGAAAAGAAAGTGATTGAGCTGCTGGCCTCTTGAGACTGCTGTTGGCTTGTAGGAAGGAAAACAGTTACAGGCCTTGAAATGAACAAGACGCGAGTGAGAAAAATATGTATATCAGAGCGCTGTGAGACAGAATACAATTCTTTGTCACTAAGCCCTTGGGGCTTGCTTAGATGTGTGAGCAAACGACACGTAGATCATCTGAAAAGGCATTCATACTGCAAACATGATGGAAAATATGGGGAGGCATTGAACCTTGTCACCAATCGCGGACCATCTACTTTGCAGAATTATCTGTTAAACGGATCTAATTTATATTTGAGAAATATTTACTCAATCGAGAAAATATGCAGTTTATTGCGTCCAGCTTTTCATGAGAATGATGCATTCCCCAGCTCGACGGAGGAGTCTTTGTACCTGCACGCAGCATAGTTCTAGGCTGTAGCAGTGTGTTTCAAATACATTTGCAATCTGTTTAAAAGGATGCTTTAAAAAGTTTCAATATGTTTAAACATCTGGGGAGGGCATTTCAAGGCTATAAGGTAGAGTGTGTAGAATTTAGTACCATCTATCGGCGAACTAATAGAATGCTTGAAGCGCTTGCTTTTAGTATGGTGCCTCAGACAGACCGCACTTCGCAAGCCTACCACCACCGATTTCTTCAGCAGAAGAACAAGCTAGAAATGTCATCCCGAACGACTTCGGCATGTGTCACACTGCTGTAGTCGTGGTGTTGAAAAATCAGTCAGCTAAATTTGTCCCCTTCGAGTTCCCATA
Source organism: Hippocampus comes (assembly GCF_001891065.2). Classification (NCBI taxonomy): domain Eukaryota; kingdom Metazoa; phylum Chordata; class Actinopteri; order Syngnathiformes; family Syngnathidae; genus Hippocampus; species Hippocampus comes. The sequence continues at coordinate 610,308 of NW_017805139.1, forward strand.
GAAAGATGGCGGCGGAACATGACAATGTTCTGTCGGGAAGGCGCGCTCTATGCAATATGATTAGATTTACTTCACCTTTGATTGTGTATAAAAAATAAAAAAAAAAATTACATTGATTCGACAAAACATTTTTTTAACATAATAAACAATAATGAACAATAATAACTTTTTTTTTTTGCACACTATCCCTTTATATTATGAAAACTAAGTGCCTAACATAGTCTCTCTATGCAGTGAATGTATACCTCTTGCAAGTGGACGTAGAGGGTAGCTCCCAAGATGAAAAGAAATCACAGTTCTTGAGTTTTTCTAAAATAGGCACCTGAATTTCACTACTGTCCAGTGGCGGCATTGATACTTCCAGCCACTTTCATTATTTCCTTAGTTTTGATCACTGTTCAAGAGATTCACCTAATTTTTAAGTACAGTCCAACAGGCAGTCAGAGATACAGCTTTAGAAGTCCTACAGGTAACAAAAGCAAATTTGCATTCATGATTAATTGCAAGCACTCCATACCTCGCGGAAATATCTGAAGAGGTTCTGGAAGCTGTCCATTCAAGCGTTCTTCATTCACTGTAGCGCAGTACTAAAGTTGAAAATAAAGTGACTGTTACAAGCTTCATTGTTCACAAACACTATCGAGAAGTTTGCGAGAATGGCATAAAACCCCATCATAACAACACAATATGGGTAAAGTAATATTCGCTTTTGTGCATTCAAAATGTGTAAAAATGCTCAACTGATGTCCAATGACTTTCCAAAATGTGAGCATGCTGTGTTGAAATCTGTTGCCGATGAGAATGAATGCCTGGTGGGCTTGTTGTGAACGAGTGTAGTATTACCCTTTTCTCCTCCAGGTCAACAGCTCACCAAACACTCATATCCTACAGGACTAACACGTGTAGACACACTCGGGAGCCTCTCAGACACTTGCCAAGCCAATGCAATAATTGATGTTTCAGTTAACCAAACCATCTGTTAAAGTGAGGGTGTAGGTTTTTGTGAGTCTGCCTGTATGTGTGTGTCTCCTTTCTGGAGAAGGCTTCAAATCAACCACAATTAACACTGTGACCTTGCTTGCAGTTAACAGTTGCAAAAAAAAAAAACAAACCACAAATTGGTGTAGGTTTTATGTACATGTGTTAATTGTATCTTTTCATTTACACTCCGGCATGAACCCTCAAGTCATTACACAGATATGTAAATGCATTCCCTCATCGCGGGGGAGGGACAGAGGAATGGAGGACGATGGGCCCGGCTCGGATAGAAATGGATCAAAATGGCTGCCCAAGTGGCACAGCTGTTATTAAAAGGCCTATTTATCACTGTCACATCCCTCCTCGCTTCTAGCTCTCTGCTGCTGCCCTCCAGCATTCTCAGTCGTCCACGTCTGAACAATAGGGCTAATACCAAAAACATGTTGTACGTGTTGCGAGGGCGGTCTTCACGTACCTTTAATTTTCCGCTCAGCTAGTTTATTGATTAAGGCGGCAATTACCGCCAAATCTGTGGAAAGTATGTTATTAAAAGACATTCTCCGTTGTTGGCCAATAACTAAACTGTGTCCAATCCCAAATACAATCGCTCAGCCTAAAGGGACAAGCGGAGGGAGAGGGTCTCATCATCATTAGCGGGCTGAGGGGCGATGGGAGCAAGAATGGTGGAATTAGAGCCATTACCTCCAGGGGGAGCTGATTGAAGAACAGATGAGGTCACATGTTTTTTTAGCACCTGACAGAGGCCAGTCTTTAACTTTGAACAGGGGCATCTGTCTTTCAAGGTGTCCAATAATGATTAGGGATGCCTGCAAGACTAGTGGGTCTCACAGGAGCATGTAGCAATCAGTGTTTTCACTGATGGGGATAGTTTTCACAATAAATGTCCTCTGCACACTGATGTTAATTAACTACTGTACTGAATTTGAGCATTAATTTTATTCAGCGATGAGGGGAAGGCAATTTTTTAAAGGAAAAGTAAAGAAAAAAAAAAGCTGAAGTGCCAACAAAGAAAAAATACTTTTGTTATGCATACAGGCAAATGAATTATTGAACTTTCTGTTGAGGCAGTTGTTTGCCCAGAATAAGATCAAATCCCAAAACAAACAGCAAACAACTACTCCATGGCAAATCTCCAAAATTCAAAGGCAAATTATTGCAGAAAAAACATGACGTTTGAATTAGATATGATGGGAATTCATGTAGCCCACATTGGACTTTCCAGGTGGTCAGCAGCTTTTCACAAACAGGGTTGTCCCAATGGGATAAAGAAAACCATTACAGAGCTGCTGTATTTATTTGCTAAATATTTATTCTGAAAATGACTTGAACGTTGTGGACAAAGCAATGCTGAGAGGGATAATGTTCACAGTGAGTACAGTATAGCATTGTCCAGTTGGAATTTGATATTGTAATCGAGTAACTTTAGTCAGCAGTCGAATGGTACCTCTACTTACGAAATTACATTACTTGGTTCTGGAAGAAATTTCTTCATGAGAAAATTTTGTAAGTCGAGACGCATTTTCCATGTCAATGCCATAATCCGTTCCAAGACCCCCCAAAAATTCAGACAAATGTTTTCTGAAGCATAAAAATGCATCCAAATATATAACAAATACATGTTACAATTAGATTATTGCACAATAAATGAGAGTTGTGCAGAATGTAAAAAACTAAGAAAAAAGAATATGATGGTTATTTAACTTTTAACTGCGTACTCATCCTATTTTGCCCTCTTTAGTTCATGTTCTCTCTCGGAAGTGGTTTTCGCCTAGCGTTTTGCAAAGAATTGATCCAAGGACGTTTGCTTTTGTTGGCTTTTAATAAACCTTCAAAAATGTCCAAGGCAAACATCAGCATCGTGAGCGATCGTCCGACTGGTGAACACTTTTTCTGGGTGATTCATATTTCCGCAAAACTATCGCAACACCTCATAGCCCGAGGGGCGAATAACGAGGACGCTGCATAAACACATATCTATCCATCTACACACACAGACACGTACGATAGAGGCCCCTCTTAGCCAATGGGATGCCAGGAAGATCCCAGGTAATAGCCAATGGCAGAGCAGCTATAAGTATGTTGCATTCAGGAAACTCAGAGCTGCGAGTAGCAGCCCATACTGTATTTTTACCTTTCGTATCTTGAAATTTATTTCACAACAAGAGGCAATATTTTTCTGTTGAGGTGTTTCGTAACTCAGGGATGAGAGTGGCTAGTGATGAAAAAATCGGAAAATGGGCGGGGCGAGGAGGCGGGGCACTTACAAAAGTGGCACTTCATACTAAACATGCTGAAGATGAAGTGTATTCAATTTACACACTATTTGAAAGTTTAACAGAAAAAAAATCCCAAGATTGTGCACTATTCTTTCAAGTGAAAATTTGACATTGGCCTTTGTGCAATTTTGTGCTTATGCACCTGGTGAGCAACTATATGTAACTTCAGATTTGCTGCTCAAAATCAAAACTAAAAAAGGAAACACATTCCCTGCCATATTTAAGATTTGTTCATGACTTGTATTCATAAAATGTTGTGTAAATGTGATATTCGTACCTCATACAGTGATAGTGAAGTCCCAAACTGTGTATAATATATGGGTTATGAATACATTTTATCCGATAAAGTGGATGTCTATTTACAGTGTATACAACTATGTACAGTTTCATGATGTAGAATGTTTGTTTTCTCTTCATTTTAAGCTTTTTAGCAAGAGCTAAAAGTTTGTTGGTCCTCTCTTTTTCGCTCTCTTTTTATCCAACACAAGCACAGGCAAAGGTTCCTCTTTACTGGTTACTACCGGGGACACCGTCAGCTTTCTATCCAACCAGTCCCATCGAAACGTGTTTTTCAGATCCGCATCTATCTGACGCACTTTAGCTTCGTCACGAGTCTCGATAACATTCGGCATTCGCGAGAAAGGGGTTTAGGAAGGCGAACACGGATTGCTTGTGATTCTGCATTTGCCGATATAGCGACCAATCACAACAAGTAAGACATTGGTTTCAGCCCATATACGAAATAACGACAAACTAACGCCTCGCAAGAAAAAAACGGGATTCAAAATGGATGCTTGCAAATGTTACTTGTAAACATTACGAGCCTCGAATCTGCCGAAGACAAGTCCGGAACCCCCCCCCCAAGAATTTTTTTACGGATTTGTAACAATATAAAATGGGTCCATTTTGACTGGAAAAAAAGCGGAATTCCGCCAAAAAGCGGAAAAATCTCATCCCTGGTAACTTGACAATTTTGTATGAAGAGACGTTCGTAAGTAGAGGTCCCACTGTATTGTCAATAAACACCCGTGCACCTGTTCAGTTGAAGTGGTCGCGGTCAAGCATTATACCGCAGATAAAACTAAATAAATGCATAAAACACTAAAGCAAGGGCTCATACTTAGTTGAAAGACAAGGAATAAAACTGGGTTTTAAATCAAGGTTTGAAACTGGTGGCAGTGACATTGCCACAAGGTTCCATTGTTTAGATGCACATTGTGATAAGATTTTAGCATGCAAAATATGCACTATATTTGACTTATTTTACATAATCAGCCTGAAACTACACCACAGTATGTTGAAAAAGTTCCCGGAGGACGTTGCTGGATAGACATGGACCAGAAAGCCAGAAATTTGGCCTGTGGGTCCTGCAGAATTGTGAGCTGATGGGGGGTAAAAGACATCTACAGATGAACACAGATTTGGAGCAGCCTGGGGGCCTGTTTCTTAATGAGGCAAATCTTTAAGTACTCACTAATAAATAATCAAAAATCGACAGCTATTTATCTGTCAGTATGTCGCCCTTGTCGGGAGATCCATCACACATCATTACACTTACTGTCCGTGTCATGAACACTAAATAGAGTGCCTGTGCCGGTGTTGTTGGCTCAGAGCATACAGTAGTGGGGAAGACATTATATACAGTATTACCAAAGAAATGTCTGGCACTGACATTGAAGTCGAGTTATATAGCTTGTGTATCCATTATGTCACACACGTCTAGGCCACGAAACAGAATTGGAGGTGAACACGCTGATGTGTTCCTATGCTGTGTGTGTGTGTGTGTGTGTGTGTGTGTGTGTGTGTGTGTGTGTGTGTGTGTAAATTTGCAGGCAAATAATGCTGATTTATTTAGAGGGCCCGGTTTGGCTGCAACAATCCAGTTCAGATGACAAAAGTAAATTTCACTCTTTACAGGTGACAATTTTGAACCAAAACTTTTCAAGGAAAGCACTGACACATACGACCAAGGTGGAGGTGGTCTCAAAGTGCCCACTTTCACAGCTATAGTATAGCCCCAAAAATTAGATCTGCCCATGGAGAGCTGCTTGCAATTCCTTAAGAATGTACTTTGCGCACCTTTGTCTCTCGTAAGCACGCAAGTAAATCAGTGTCTTCTTCCACCATGTCAAGGACTATCAGCACTCTTCTTACAAGCGGCAAAGGGAAGGAGAAGAGCTGCTTCGATTGGCTGTGAATTAAGCTGGCTGTGTTCACGAATCAAGCTGGCTGTGTTCAAGCCCACAATGGCACAAAATGCTCTTTTTTTAAAACATGCCCCATTGCACCAGCTTGCACAGAGCTTTGAAAATACTTAGTGAGAACACAATTTTAAGCATAAAGAAGTTGCTTTTTGAAATACCACCGCCTTCGCCAAAAAAACTGACCTAAGCAAGACACAAACCGATAAAGTATGTCTCAGCCCTAGATATATTGAAACAAAGAAGCAAGTATCAAGGCCCAATATGCTCACACCCTCACAATTGCATGTGTAGACACATTCCATTACATGGTAATTGGTGTACAATGTCAAGTGGCAGCTAACAACCATGTCACAAACTTACCAATCTTTTTCAAGCAAGTTGCCAGATGTGAGAGCTACATCTGTAACACTAAAACGACATAATTCCTAGTGCTGCACAATTGTGTCCGATATGCTTGTGATTCTGTTGAACTAAATCATCTTTAGTATGGTTTTCAAAATAGCAACAACGCACATTTTGATTCACTTAAGAGACATCAGTACATAGTACAGTGTAACCTAGTTATGCGACACTACCGCATGTTTTACTTCTTGTAATCTGTGCAAACAATCTGTGAGTATGCAGTTCTATTTTTAGTACCCACATATAAGAATCCACATTAAAATATTGTAGAGGTACTCATGTTTTTGCATAATTAAAAACAAATCTGAATCCAGCCGATAACTCGTTTTTTGTGCCACAATAAGAAACAAATGGACATTTTTTAAATTCTTGTACTTACATATGACAACATGGCTTTGAGCTCTTCGTCGCTTCTCACTGTGATTCTGTCACCAACCTCATCTTCATCTAAATGACAGACACAGAAGTACTTTTAAATTTTTGAAAAAAAAAAAAGCAGTTGTAAGCATCACATCCAACAGGCTGAAGACAATGCAAAATAGACAGCTGAACAGATGTGTAATCAACTAAATTATTATATGTTGTCAACCACATAAAGCACCCAATTCAAGAAAAGTGATCAGCAGAATTTGTCAAACAAGAGAAAGCTCTGTGGTCTGAATATTAAAACTTCTGTACTCACAAACAACACTGGTAAAATTTCAAAGATACTTGCATTCAAAGGCAGTGACGGTGGCTTCAGGCATAACATCCCTGATGGCGCCCTATTTATAGAAATTACGACAACTATGACAAATCAAATAACTGACATTGATGGGGGAAAACAGAGAGAGAGTTTTGGCAACAGAGTAGCATGACTTACCAGCAAGTCACTGAAGTTTAGCAGTGATGGACAGTCGACGGAAGAATCCATGTCCCCTAACGGAGTTTTTATTCGGATTACAATTCTCCCGGCGTCCATAATGAAGATGCCACTAGGACTAAAGTAGATCATGAATAGGACGCCGAGAAAAGAAGCTTCATAACAACACTCAGCTCACCTGTCCAAGCTAACGAGCTAATTTCCTGTCGTGATATGCTAACACACGCTATCATCCTGTTCAGTCCACATACTTGCATTAAGTCATGCGCAGACATAAATGACAGTAACAGTTGCTGTGTGAGAGTCAGAATCACGTCATAATTGTATTACAAGCAAAGCGAACGCTGAAAAGTGTCCCGGTAAAGTTTTGTCGTGTTATGTTTGGGATGTTTAGCCATGAATTTGTGTGAAAGGAAATCATAAGTTTACGAATAGCAGCACACAGCCGACATCCGTTCCAAACGTTTCAAATTAAAAGAGAGAGACCTGAAGCAGATGAAATGTGCTTCTCCATCGGAAATGTGGAACATTACTCCGCGTCGGATCACAAAAGTCATTGTTCTATTTCAATCAGATGACTCATTATGACTCTTCACACTTAACAGGTTCTGTGTTTTGCATTCCTGTGTGGAATGTGCGTTTTCTCTCCGTACTTTCTCTGCATACGTTGGCTTCCTTCCACATTTCCAAAACATGCATGTTAGAGCAATAAAATGGTCTTTGAGACGTCTTAAAAAGGAATAGAACCCATTCATGTAAAAACAAGAACTTAATTGGCATTCAAATGTCTTAAATCAATCTTCCAAAAGTTTTTAAAATTTTGCGACATCAATATAAGAAATATTGTATGATTCTAAATCGTCTCAGGTTTTGATTATTTTGCCGTGACCATCAACTCTCCTGCAAGCATCAACTCTCCTGCAAGCATTATTTTGCCGTGAACGTCTCTGATTGGTCAATCGCCGCAGTTCGGATTTCTGGGGCTGCTGTGAATTGGCTATTTTACCGTGATTACAGAGGGTTGGCCGTGATTAGGGTTTTTTTTTATCTTTTTCAGCATGATGTGTAGGCTGCCATGTTTTGGTTATACCCACGTCCATGTTCACTGGCTCCCAATTCCAGTTGTTAAGGTAATGTCAGTCCAGTAACTTTGTGTTTCCTAATCATAACCTTACCTTAACTTTGTTTATTAATTTTTATATAGGTTAAACTTTTGAACTTTTCTTTATTTTAACCCCATCCTTATTTCTTTAAGACTTATTTTACCTTTTTTTGATTAACCATCTACTTATCTTCGCTCTAAACATAACCTTTTATTTTTGTGGAGCCCTCATCATTTTGCCAATTATGTTCGTTTCGTAAGCAACATCAAAATGATTCCACTGCATAACTGGTCAGTGCTTCAAAAATTACATGAAACAATAATGGTTCCTCTACAACTCCCGACTAGTTGCAAGAAAGTGGTAAACTGTAATAAATAAATAAAATAAAAATAAAATGTACGCAGTGTAAATCGAGCCCGTGACGCGAAGAAATTAAGGCGCACCTTCGGATCAACCGCTCTGCCCACTGTGTAGCACGAGGAGAACCACTTTAACCAGTGCAGAATTTGTACTTGTAATTCTCATGCGATTCACTGCAACCTCTTGGTGGCGAGTTGCAAAATAACCACTCTGGATTTTATTTGACTTGTCGTGTGAGCAACTAAAGTTGCCCATAGCCATTGAGTTACATGTGGTCATGACTTTCACATGAGCACACCATGTTTTTCAAATAAAACTGCAAAGTATGACATCATTGGCATAAAAACATTAAAAACCCCGTCAATAATTGTAAAATAAACTGTGTAATGTATAATTATGCAGATTAACTTCTCTAAATCTTACCTGAATTTAACGCGAGAGTCTCCTGCTCCTTGTCAATCTCGGGGGAAAAGCTCATAATTGCTTACCATCGCAAGGCATCTGAGCTTTTTTCCTGATTTCTGCACTCCCCTTTCCAACACACACGCAGTTAAAAGGCAACGTGACGGTCTTCAAAAATTTAAATGTGTAAAGTATTCACCAAAACAGTCATAAATCAAGAAATACAAAACAAGTGTTGACTTGAAAACGGTGCTGAGATATGAACAGTATATGGATGGCTGTCATGCCCGCAAATCCGACTTAATTGGTTGATTTTTTTTTACCTCACAAAAACATTACAGGCGTAAAACCCAATAAATGCTGAACTTGAACCAACGATTTAGTTACTTTCCTAAGAAATAACCCAGAATGTTGACCCAACACAAACAATCCAAATACAGTATTGAGTTAATGAAATAACCCAACTGTTTTTAGAGTGTGACACTGCAATGAACTGCTCTCAACTGTTAACGTCACTCGCCCGTGCCGACTTTCAGGGTGCATTTCCATTGATTTCCATCTAATGCCAAAATTATTGCATGTCTGATTGCGGCATGGGTAAGACAAGGTAGGCTATCAAGTGCGCTGATGAGTGCCTCCAAAGGCAGTGGCCTCTGATGAGCAGCAGAGGATCTATTTGGCCCATCTGTCAAATACGCTCTCTTGACGTTGGGTCCTGCTGCTTTTACGTACAAGCGGGATGAAGCTCAGTCAGCAATCTACATGATCAGAAATCAAACTCCTGACTTTGCTTGGACGAGAAAGTGGAAGAGGAAGGCCAGCATTCACTGTCTGGTAATTAAAAGTCATTTTATCAGACCTTCTCTCTTGTCTGTTGCCTCTTTTCTTCGTATTGACAAGCTGCTTAGCACACACAGAGACCAGTTTGCCTCTAAATATATGAGGCACACTTTATTTAACTCGGATTCAGTGGAAGGAAACAAGACAAGAAGGAAACAAAAAGTATTGTGTGTCATGCTTCTTTTTAATTGCATGCGCTTCCTTCTCTTGTTGATGCGATAATTATTTCATTAGTCACGTGCATTTGTGGAATTGTTTTGTCCATCGATTGAAGAGCCAAAGTGATCTCTTTCTTCTGTCTCCTTTCACTGTATTGCTGATCCAGGAGATCTTGAAACACGATTCATCTTCTGCTTTTAAGCACCGATTACTCTTCCACTTATTGACAGCTACATCAATCGGCCGTGTCCCTCAACATAAATATTAATTATTCAACGTCAACATGCTGATGCGTGCTTGCGGTTACTTACCTCGATGGCAGCAACCGCGAGCAAGTTGTCACCGAGTCAAAGGAGCTGCTGTGAATTCAACAAAAGTAACTCTCTTGTCCAAACTCTGTGGTCCACATGTGAACCCTCCTAAAATGGAGATGTGTCTCCTCAGCCTTGAAGCCTGAAGCCTGTTGTTTATTGACGTTGTTTGAGCAGCCACTCAGATCGATACCATCTCCCTCAGATGGGCCTTCAACGCGAACACTCCAAATTGAGGTCAGGGTATGTAGAGGGTTATGGCACGCCGTCAGCCATGAATCGCAGACGGTGGCTGCCATCATTTGTCACACCTTGCTGTAAAGTTCATCCCCAAGTTGACATGTGATGAACAGGAGCGGTTTTAATGATTTGAATGCGATGGGCAGAGACATTTTCAAGTCCTCCTCCGTTTCACTTTATGTAATCAAAGACACAAACTACAAACAGAGGCTGCTAATAAAGGGAAGACAATGGCATCATATTGTCAAGAAGCAATAAAAACAAACCTTTTCAGGTCAAAAACAGCATAGGTGAGAGAGAGCGTATCAGTCTAAGGGTGGGAGAAGCCCCAATAAATGTTCCCGATGTTTAAAGTTGTTGCGTGAGTAGCTCTCAGCTGTGAGAAGTATGCTTTAGCTGCTCTTACTCGTGTTTGAGATTCACCTCTCGGGCCTCCTTTATGGCGACGTGTTCTCCCTGTTGTTTCTAATAAAGTGGAAATATTGGTGCCTTCCTGACCTGCTCATAGGGGCCATAGCAAGATTTATGGGCTGTGTCCTCTCCACAGAGGCTGCTTTCGAACTGTGTCTAACATAAATAACAACACCAGAGCTCCACTGGTGCTATGATTCCCCCCCCCCACTAAAGTGACTTTAGTGAATGCTGAATGTGTTGTTTTGTCCACATGATACAATGACTGGAACAAATTGGTTGACGCTATGAAAAGTATCAGACTTTACGGAAAGTCTTGGATTCATATTTTTCCTCAGATGACGTGATGGAGACGCTAGATCGCGTTGTGGTACCATACCTAATAGAAATATAGAGCACCCCAAAGCACCTCCATATCAACTCGTTATCTTCACTCCTTTGCATTTAAAACAATGCGGACTTGATTATTTGGGGGATAGTATATGAATAGATAACAGTTAAATTAACCAAAAATAAAAATCTTACACTTGAATTATGCTAATAGTATGAATGGCAAACAAGCATTTTAATGGGAAAGTCGTGACAAAAAAATTGTGACTTTACAGTGAATGTGCAGTAAATGCACATCATGGGTGCAGCTTCTATTTCAGTGCACAGTGTCAGGTGGCCTGTTTGTTAGCTGAAATATTCATTGAACACATCAACGGAAAGTCTGGCTGCCTTCACAGCAGACAACTGCATGTCAATAATTGATAGGGAATAAGAAACAAGTCATACTGTGGAGATGGTTTGCCGCTCCTTCTCCTGCAGTAAGTGATGCTTTTGACCTTTGCTCAGTGTACCGTTTTCAGTCTTGCCTGTGAATAAAGTTTAAGTTCTGTATGAAGTAGTAGCTAAAAGAGTGGTGCATTCTTGGTAACTCATTTGTCACACCATTGGGATATCTTTGTGGAAAAAAATACATATACAATACAAAAAAATACATGATGATACATGAAAAATGTGACACTGCATGGTCTTGACCCTTCATTGGTCATTGATTTCTATTAGCATGCTGAAATGCTTGTCAAACTAAGAGTAATAAATAATTCAACATTATTGGCAATATTTAATTATTTTTGGGGAAAACTCTCAGTAGCATGAACATGACTGGAATAAATAGCTTTTAATTTTTTAAAGGTATTCACTCTCATGTAATTGGAAATTTATTGAAAGTGCAATGCTGACCATTATAGGGAAGCGTTGTGTGGTCACGATCAAAAATATTTGATGCCTTTCAAATAAATATGCAAGGGGAAAATATGATGTCTTTTTTGCGCTTTTTTTTTTTTTTTTTGCTTGTTTCTGTTTTATAATCCTGGTCTTTCCTGTAAAGTGAATTTATTTCATCTTCTGAAGCTTGAATCACAAGAATATGTTTTCAGGAAGCAACTGTGGGCATTGCTAAACTTGAATTAATCTACATTTCAGTGGAAACCTCCTGTACAGGTGATTTAACATAAATGTCACTTTTATATACATGAGAGAAGTTTTACAACTATAATCTTTGCGACAAATGTGACAAGGCTATGCTGAACCAGACTGTATATGTGCAATACACATTTACATTTATGATAGGTCTTTATGGGTGCGTGACAAATAAAATTTGACATAATTGTCTGATTAAGCGTGCGCGAGTGTGTGCGCGCGTGTGTGTGTGTGTGTGTGTGTGTGTGTGTGTGTGTGTGTGTGTGTGTGTGGCTGTCTCATTGTGGGACATAACAAAGCACGGCAAAGACAACCTCCTGGGGTCTACCTGGATGTGGCGGGCCCCGTTTTTTCATTAAAATCTGCAATCGTGCAGCTGTGGCTCCGTTACACAATGTGACAAAACCGCACAAGGGCAAGCGTTTTGACCTGGACCCAACCTTCAGATTTGCTAGAACAGATCTATTGGTCTCCTCCATCTCATGTTTGAATACAAATGGAGGCAGACCATTTTGAAAGTGTGTGCGTGTGTATGTGTGCGCGCGCGTGTGTGTGTGTGTGTGTGTGTGTGTGTGTGTGTGTGTGTATGTGTTGGACATTACTGTTGACCTTGCTGTGTTGTTTTCTTAAGATACCCTTGTGTCTTCGAATGAGACAAAAAGTATCATATCTGTTCAGTTTTAAAATCCACAAACAAAACACTTTATTTGTTCTACATTCCATGGGTAGTGCACACGGGGTAAAATCAGAATGAGTACATTCCCCAGTCGATCATTTTATTTGAATGTGAGGGCCGCAGATGTACAGAGGTGAGGTCGTTGAAGTGGATGAGACCAGCTTGCTCTGCTGAGAGTAAAGTTGCTGCAATGGAATTACAGGTCATAAGTTGACCACCTCGAACCCAACAGCAGTCACAAACAAACAGTAACTCTCACTGTGACACACACACACACACACACACACACAAACACACTATCTCTCTCTCACACACACACACACACACACACACACACACACACACACACACACACACACACACACACACACAAACACACTTGTTTGACGTTGATGTTGATCTGCAACATTTTAAATTTGACCTGGACTTGACTACAGCAGGCTACTGTACTTTAACAAGTCCATCTGACACTACCTCTTAGTGGTGGGATACAGAACTACAAAATGAAGAAATAATATACATTACGAAAGCTCATCTTTTTAAGTACATGGAGGATGTAGTTAGAATGTGTTATGTTAATCAAGTGTCAATTAATTTCTGGTTCCATTACCAATATTTTTCACATTTTATGTATTAGAGATAACACCGAGCTGGTTAAGTGGTGTAATTGGTTTCAAATGATTGTGGCGTGGCAGCTGGCCTCCTTCACTTGAGTCATTTGTTATTACCTCTTGGCTCTCCTGATGCACTGTGGAATTGTGTCAGCTCCTCCGGGGTCAAGGGTCAAGCCTTTAAAAGGAAATTACTTCACTGACACAATAAGACATGACACTTTATTTGACGTCCTACTACCACTTCACTCCCTTCCTATATCCAGGTCTGCGCTGCATACTTAACTGCTCTCCTGGGAGCACTGTGTGTGTGTGTGTGTGTGTGTGTGTGTGTGTGTGTGTGTGTGTGTGTGTGTGTGTGTACTCTTTGGTTTTGTTAATGTTTTGGTCATAAACACACGCACACACACACACACACACACACACACACACACACACACACACACACACACAAAAATGCTGGGTTGTTTTCCTAACCCACTCGCTGTGTGTAGCAGCTATGGATTTTGAGCAGATTGGGTTATTTTTACCCAAGTTTGGAGTAATTATTTTGACTAAGCAGAGGTTGAAGAGCAGTTGAAGCCGGTCGCTATTTTGAAGTGCACTGAAATTGAAGTACCGTAAATTTAACATTCTTAAACAACATTGGTGGTGGCTGAATGTATCCACCCTAATGACTGGGACGGTATCATCCAGTTGGGATCCCAAGCCTTGGTTCAAATTGTGCCAAACATGGTTGACTGGTTAGTGTGTCGACCTCAGAGTGCAGAGGTGCAGGGTTCGATTCCGGCTCCGGTCTTCTGTGTGGAATTTGCATGTTCTCCCTGTAACTGCATGGGTTTTCTCACATGTGTGGCAGGTTAATCAAACGCTTTAAATTGTCCCTCGGTGTGAGCGCGGATGCTTGTTCGTTTATGTGTGCCCTGCGATTGTGATTGGCTGGCAACCAGTTTCAGGGTGTACCCCGCCTACTGACCAAAGACAGCTGGGATCGTCTCCGGCACGCCCCGCCACCCTTGTGAAGATAAGTGGATCAGAAAATGGATGGATATCATGAGAGTGACTTGTAGTGGTGACTCCTGCGTAAGGTTACTGCGTCTTCTTGGAAAATGTTGGTAATAAAATAAGCCACAGCTATACTGATAAGCTGGAAAGAATTTTTTAGTGGCTTGAGCTCATCAATTTGGATATTTTGACCCTTTGTTGGATCAAAATCTTAACCCATTGTGCTGGGTGAAATCCTCAACCCAATGCGCTATGTAAAATTGGCTTCGTCCCTATTGGACCCAGCGCTGGGTTAGTTATTTCACCCAACTCAGGTAACTTTTCCCCCAGCAATTTTAAGAGTATATACATTAAACTGATTATGTTCATGTTGTTGGTTCACATTATACTATGTTTAAATGATCTTTGGGTGATGTGTGATTTACCTGTCAGGTGGTTTTAAAACAAATAAACATCCTAAGCAAAATATCAAGCATCGTGTGTGTGTGTGTGTGTGTGTGTGTGTGTGTGTGTGTGTGTGCGTGCGTGTGTGTGTGTGCGTGTGTGTGTGTCTGTGTGTGTGTG
>NW_017805139.1:625346-733774 GCF_001891065.2 Hippocampus comes
GTGTGTGTGTGTGTGGGTGTGTTTGTGTGTGTGTGTGTGTGGGTGTGTGTGTGTGTGTGTGTGTGTGCGTGTGTGATACCCAGAGGGATTCGGAGAGGCCGCACAACCAGTTTGGCAGGTCATTATCACTGTGTCACACAGTAGCTGCATGATGACTTCTTCCTCTGAGACAAGAAACACAACGTGCGTGTGTTTCCCTGGGTCATTGACGAATACCTATCTGAGCCAATCAATTGAGCAATCAATTGAGGGCCAACTGGCAATTCCCTGCCATCAATATAGTCCTTGTTGCATGGCTCCAGAAGTGCCACAATGGCTGTGGCACTTAATGAAGTTGTTAATTGCTGTGTTAAGCATTCTGAGGTACCCTCCCAAGACAGTAATGGGGAGTGGCTGAACAATTTGGCCATCAGCAGCACTCTGCTAAATTTAATCACGGAGAAAGTGATCACAGTTGGCCATCGCGGTGATGGCAAAGGCCAAAATGTGCACAACAGTCTTCCCTCAGACTGGCGGAGACACATTGCCCTTTGTATTATAGCTCTGCAAATTCATGTGCGTCTTTTGTATGATTGGTTGTGTAGTTGTCCACATAGCTGACTTTAGAGACCAATTCAATGTTGTTAACTGTGGGCCAGTGCGTAGTCCGCCTTCCACCCTGTGACAGCTGGAATAGACTCCAGCCAGTACAAAAAAAAAAAATCGATGAATGGATGTCATAGACGAGAGAGAACTGCTTTATAGTGATAACATGAATCTTATTTTGCAGTGAAGTGCCGAGCAACAATTGATAATATACTGTACTAGACACTCACCAGAGACATCAGAGTAAAGAAAAATGCAGTCTTACAGTTTACTGAGGATACCTAGAGCTATTTATAACATGTAGAACCTCTCATGTGCGCCCGTTGAAAATAACCTGGTCTGATAATGCTGCCTTACTCGCTCTTGCAAGAAGTGAAGCCACCAGCGGCCATCTTGTATTGCCACTGTCTAAGCTCAGCTAACTTGAAATTATTGATTTCTCCATGGCGTTTTCACGATATTTTCTGTCTTGACGGCGAAAATACCGCAGTGTGTGGCATTCGCTAGCACCAATAAGTCTGGGAAGAGCTTTACGGTCAATGCAGCTAGTGAAGTTTGCTCTCTGCGAGGCTCTCAATACGCCATACAAGGATCCGGGTATAAAAAAAAAAAAAAAAAAAGCACAGATAACAGTGTTTTCAGCAAAAGAATCACAGAAGTTGTCAGCAATAGAGGCAATGCAAGATTGCTGCCCTCTGCCTTCAACCGTGAGAGCCAAATGGCAATCCAGGTTATTAGACACGTCCGCGCTCTCATGTGGCTGAAATATGTAAACAAAACAGATTATGTTTCAGGATGGTAAGTGTGATTATATACCACTGCAAACTACAACCACAAAAATAAACCTCTTGTTCAAGCTGATTTTTTTGATACAGCTCTTCTATTGGATCTCATTGCAGATATTTTGGCCTTTGAGCGAATGGCGAGCATCTGAGCAGTAATATAAATTGTTGCTTTTGGTTCCAATCACATAATTTGTTGATTCTTCTTATTCAGTGTCTTTGAACACTCAAAATTGTGAATGAAAAAGTTCTCTCTACTTTGCTGTGTCGTAGCAACAGAGAGGCAATGAGAGGCCAAAATGATATAATATCCCAAACCATTTAACTCACACCTATGCAAACGTTGTCAACGCACAAGCATTGCGAAAGTACCGCGACTCGCAGTGCTTTGAAAAGAAGTGTGATGGAGCAGTGAAAGTGGAAGTCAGACAAACAACCGCCACTGCTGCTCTAGGCTCTGTGAACAGGCTTGCCAATGATTAAAACAGCAAGGTGTGCAATAAAGCGCGAGGCAAAGTGTTGCCTTCCATATGGACCCACGCACCCTAAGGCTGTGGCCACCTATTGAGCCCCTGTGTATGCCACTGTCCCCCCCCCCTTCCTTTTCTGCTTCCCCTTCTTTATCCCTCCATCCCCAGATGGTAAAAACAATTCTCCAGCCCTCTGTCGCTTTCTGCCTCTACACACCACTCCACAATCACAGTAGGGCCTGGCTGCAATTCAACCATTTATTCCAGTAATTAACAACACCCATACCCCAACAATTGCAGCCATGCACACGGCTCCTGCGCTCCAAACAAACACGGAGAAACATCCTCTCTCTCTCTCACACACACACACACACACACACACACACACACACACACACACACACACACACACATCTGCAGTGTTAACAATGTCACACTGCGAAAGGGAAGCAAAGGCAATAGCTAGTAGGGCAAAAAATAAAAATGCAAACATCATTGAGAATAAAGGTGAGGACGACATGTTGGCACTGCAGCAATGATTATCTCATAATTAGAGGAGACAAAGCGCTCTCTCTATCTAGTGGCAAAACACTGTAATTACTGCGCTGACAGAAAATCAAAGGCTACTTTGTAAGCAGCATGTAAAATTAACATTTTGGGCCCTCTAGCTGTATGTCCTGATTAGAAACATATTAAATCAATGCATCGCTAACTGCTGTGCATAAATACGTCCCCTCCTGAAGGAGGCTGTAATTGCAAGAGCGCAAATATCGGGTTCCAATTTCACAAGGATATGGCTTTTATAGTAATTTATTGTAATGACACTATTAGGTACTAAATGCACACTCTTATTGTTATCGGGCTAAGTGCGGTTTCAGATGGAATGATGATCAAAGCATGTTTAGCTTGGATTGCCGAAGCATCCTTCACCAAATGAATAACTCACAAGCCACTGTGTGAGGCAAATCCACTTATATTACGATACATTACAAACCATCTGCTCACTTTGCTGAGCTATTGTAGTCCCAGTACAGAGACGATGCGCAAAATGTTGGTCCAACCCATCTTGTGTTACTTTGTAATTCAAAAGTATAACCTTTGTTTCTTTGATTGGTTGGACCATAACACGTTATTCTAAATGGGAGATTTCAAGTGTGCTTTTCTTTTCTTTAGAAATTAAGGACACATGATAAAAACGGGAGGTTATTGCTACATTAGACAGTTGAGTACCTGCCAGAAATTGCTGGAGCTCCTTCAGTGTTGCTGTTGGCTTCACGGTTTTCTTATAGTTTTTTTCATCAAGTTTGGCCAGACATTCTAATTCTCGGTCATGTCACTTGTTGTGCCGTATTTGACATTTGTCGCTGTGTTCCTTGCATTGGAAATTATTTTGTACTCATCTCCTGAATGACAATGGACAATGTCATTGAGGTTGATGGTGTCAAGCCCACAAGAACGGCTGGACAGAATTTGGCTTTATTTAGAGGCACTTCAAATGGTGGCAGATCCTGGAATTTGAACAGGGGTGTTCAGACATTTTCTATCCACCGTGGGTAACTGCTCCTAATCAGTTTCATTTGACATATTTCAGCTTGTTTTTATTTTGACTTCTTTCTCAAGTGGTTGAACATCACAATATTGAGTTGATTTTAAATTCTTTTTATACGGTTTTCATGTACTTGACTGCAT
Organism: Hippocampus comes; assembly: GCF_001891065.2. Classification (NCBI taxonomy): domain Eukaryota; kingdom Metazoa; phylum Chordata; class Actinopteri; order Syngnathiformes; family Syngnathidae; genus Hippocampus; species Hippocampus comes. The sequence continues at coordinate 628,873 of NW_017805139.1, forward strand.
TAAAACCAGTTTGAGGTCGTTAAATGCAAATACTTCACGTTAGCCTTGTTGTATTTTATTAACAAAACAGTATTGTGTGTACATTTAAAATACATGTTTTCATTTTTTTGAAATACTGTACACTTCATTTGAATCCCATCCAGTGTGACTGTTGAAAATGTTATACTTTTCAACATGCTGAAACTCGGCTCAGAAATGTATCGCTAATTATATAATAAGTGTGTGTTACTTTCTCACAAAAAATTTAATCACATCATTCAGGATATGTGTTTGTGTCGCTCAGCCGTGAATTAATATTCAAGCGGGGCCTCAGAATGATATCAAATCGTGCAAGTGTAGCCTCTCGCGACCTCTTCTGTACAAAAAGAGCACTGCAGCAAAGATCTTAGATGGCAGAGACTTGGACACAAGCATATTGAACTCACCGATTTTCTTGTGCGAATAAAAAAATAGTGCATCACATATTATGGGTTGGCGACATGGTAGCTGACTGCTTAGCACGTCAGCTTCACGGTGCAGAGGTACAGGGTTCGATTACGGCCCCGGCCTTCCGGTGTGGAATTTGCATGTTCTCCCTGTAACTGCATGGGTTTTCTCCGGGTACTCCGGTTTCCTCCCACATTCCAAAAACATGCATGGCAGGTTAATGGAACACTCGAAATTATCCCGAGGTGTGATCGTGAGCGTGAATGGTTGTTCGTCTCTGTGTGCCCTGGAATTGGCTAGCACCCAGTTCAGGGTGTGTCCCGCCTACTGCCCGATGATGGCTGCGATAGGCTCTAGCACACCTGCAACCTTCGTGAGGATAAAGTGGATTGGAAAATGGATGGATGGATGGATGTTATGGGATCACAACTGGCATGTGCAGCAAACTTGAGAAGGAATGTCACAACATACATTGAATGCACATTAAATGGAAAAAAATTACACTTGGAGTGCTGAGTTGAAGGCAGTGTAAAAGCACTACTTGGACCCTCATTCACTTAAAGTAGGAGCTCGTAATCCCCCCAAACACTCCAGTTGGGTGTGCAGGCTATAACGGCTGCTCCTCGATTTACCGTCTCCCCAATGGGCCCTTAGGTAACAAAGCACCGAGGCATGATGCGATTGCACCATAGTAGTTTCCCTCCAGAAAGCCTCCAACCGAACTCTCAATAATGAACTATTTCTTGTCACCCCGAAGGCCTAAAGTCTGCAATCAAAGTATTAATATAGCCGTATAGTTAATTTAAAACAAATTTACATCACCGTGTTAATTATTTAATGGCAACTTGGAAAAAACAAGACTCTAACTTCTTAATTATTCTTCTTCACACTGCATTTCCCATGCACATAGCCGCCTTAAGTGCAAATAAAGCCTCCCATCTGTTTGTAATTACAACGACATTATTTAAGACATTGTGGCTAATCATTTTGACTGCACATTCGATTAAAACTGGTGCTCGGATGGAACATTTCTTGAAATTCTGCATTGAAAAATGTAAGCGGGAAATACAATGAACTGAGTCTGTATCTAAAATAGCACGTGAACAAGTACCGGCACTAATGCTCACGCAGGCAACCTGGCACAGTGCTAGATCCCAAACAGCCCAATTCGAGCGCATAGCACTACACCAGAGCTTCTCCTGCTTACTGCGGTGATGCTTTTTATTTTCCTAATCCCCAAATTCAATGACGTTTGACGCAAGAAATGTTAAACCGCCTGTCATCAAGCCTGTGCTCTCATCAGGCCTATTTTCCCTGTGGTGTCCATGGAATAGAACAAGCACGCCGCATGGCAGGCTGCTTCAATAAAGTAGTCGCGAGCCGTCACGTAACGTGACTATAGTGCGCTTCTAACGTAAGATAACGACATTATGAACCCCGGGGCAGTAGAGAAACCTAATGATGGGAGGATGATGGCAAAGCCATGTTGCCATAGAAGCCAATTTCCAGATGTTTAATGTCTAAATGTGCACGGATCAGTGATGAGATAGGCTTCAGAGATGTCCTCATTTACTTGAAAATAAAGCACTTTTTGACAATGTTCCACATCTACCGTGTAAATGGGGTATGAGTGAAGCATAAATGAAACCATTTAATTAATGAGCAGCAACACACAGTGAATCCTAACTAAATCACCAACTATCCTAGTTTTTTTAACATTTTATTTTAAGAATTAAAGTAAGGTGTAAAATGTGCAGTATGGCCGAGTTGAATGGACTCTTCAAGTGAAATCGGGATCCGTTTTGGGAGACAGGCACACGTGTTCTCGGTGCAAAAAATGGCGCATGTTCTTTTTCGTGCCGGGACAAGTCTAATTTTCCGTGTTTGGGAATTTTGCAGACCACGCTATGCTATGCCGGGTTTGCCGAAGGCGTTTTCCACGTCCCTTGCGCAGCTGACAATTTGATGACAGAAAGTAGACTCCTGGAGACCTTAGACCAGCTACAAGCACGATCGGGGGTGAAACGCAGTCTCAAGAGCCATTTCCCCAATCTACCATACCAGTTCAGCCTTGCCATGCCCCGAGTGGGAGCTTTTCCATTAAGACTTTTTTGCGATTACAATGGAGCCGATTTTCAGAACCTCCTCCCGCATGTTTCTAAAACGCTTTATCCTCACTGTTATCTGATCGGCAAACAGATGTAGACAATTTTTAAGTGAAACGGTTTGGAACTCATTTCCAAAATGGCTGACAGGAAGTGGACATGTTCAAACACATTGTTTGAACTGTTTATATTTACCACCTCACCTCTACGTCCCATCGCGGGTTCCAACTACAGTTAATCACTGTTTTGGTCTGACGCTTGGTTATACTGGATGTAATTCCACTAACAACCACTCGCTAGTAGCACACTTATTTAGTTTGTGTAGATTTAATGGAAAACAAATACTGTAAATCAATAAGTAGTCAATTTTAGCACCGCCTTATTTTTATTGAAAACCTGCTCTAATCTTTCTTTTTGGCATTTGTTAGTCTGGGAAGGCAAATGGGATTTGTTTAACGAATTTAAGGATTGCACAAATTTTTTGCGTTATCCTTTGTTCTTGTTTGCTCTTTTATATTCTATGTGTTCAAATGTGTTTGTATTATTTTAAGTTTGCAGTGTGTTTAAAGATATTTGAACATGAAGTGTCATCAATGCAAAACATGCCGAGAGAGTATTTCAAATAGGGTATATTTCCATATATTCTATATTTCACGAAATGCGGAGGTGGTCTGGAACTCTACACACATGAAGAGACAGTTTTTGTCAGCCTCATGCAACTCGGTCCCCCTCCCAACCACTGACATTTTGCTTTGTCTTAGAGCAACAAAGTGATAATGTAATATCAGAGAACAGATAATGTAATACACGCTACTCCAATGTTCCAATCCCATTTCCATCCATCCAAAAACTCTTTGGCCTCAGAGACAACCACTTTTTGTATTTTAAAGCTGTCTATGTGGAGTTGCAGCAATGTACAGTATTCTAGATTCTTATGATTTGCATAATCTCATCCCACCACTTTTATCAACAAAACAAGATGTCCAACTGTCACTCTTCTGTCACTCCCTTTTTTCCAGGCCGATGTTCCGTATACTCATACGGAACGGTGAAAAGCCCATCCACAAATATTTCATGGGCAGTACAAGTATTCACTTTTCGCAGTACTGTATCTATTTTGCAGGATAAGTGTGTAAAAGCTTTTGGAGTGCAAGTCCCTCTCGGGAATCAGAACTTCATTTTCCTGACACCTTTTGGTTTTTCCAACTTATCTTCTGCGATTCATTTGTTCATCTTTCCCGGTCTAATAGTGTTATGCACTCTAACTTTCCCTGGATCAAAACAGATGAGTTATCCAGCCCTTTGCGGTCCTGGCATATTTAACTGTGTATTTCCTTTCAAACATATTCTTACCTTCCAAATCAATTCAAATGTTTGAGCAAACATGATTTTCCACACCATGACATAACAGAATCCTGCCAATAAACAGGAAACAAGCAATTAACCCAACGATCCCCCCCAGAGGCACTAATCCAGTGTGGAACTCGCAGGTATCCAGTGTGCTGGCAAACATCCCTTTTTTTTTTTGGCAGCAGAGACTTTGGAGTGAAATGATGGAACATGTGGCAGAAGCCGGCAGAGGCTGGCACTACACAAGGGGAGAACAAGTGCCTGAAAGCTTCATTATGTCCCAGCTGTTGGACTCGCTGTCGCCCTGAGCAAAAGCAAAGATGACAGAATGATGTTATTGGCTAATACGACACCGACTCCATAAAAACAGACATTTTAGTTTTTGTTTAGCAGAGTTCAGCAGGCAAACATGGGTTATTAAATGTTTTGTGTGTTCAGTTGATGGCCACTCTGAGAAGGCTGTCAACATGAGAAACACTGCATATGAATCTTGCCATGTGTGTGATTATGCATTTTCTTTTCAATTTTCATGTCAGAGGCGCACCCAGTACAAGAACTGTATCCATTAAATGCGAAACTCTATCTATCTATCTATCTATCTATCTATCTATCTATCTATCTATCTATCTATCTATCTATCTATCTATCTATCTATCTATCTATCTATCTATCTATCTATCTATCTATCTATCTATCTATCTATCTATCTATCTATCTATCTATCTATCTATCTATCTATCTATCTATCTATCTATCTATCTATCTATCTATCTATCTATCTATCTATCTATCTATCTATCTATCTATCTATCTATCTATCTATCTATCTGTCTATCTATCTATCTATCTATCTATCTATCTTATCCAGCCATCCATTTTCTGATCTGCTTATCATCACAAGGGCATGCTGGAGCCTATCCCCAGCTGTCTTTGGGTAGGAGAGGGGGGATACCCCGAACCGGTTGCCAGCCAATCGCAGGGCACACAGCGAAAAACAATCATCCACACCCACACCTAGGGACAATTTAGAGTGTTACATTAACATGCCATGCATGTTTTTGGAACATGAGAGGAAACCGGAGTACCCGGAGAAAACCCACGCAGGCACGGGGACAACATGCATACTCCACACAGTAACGCCGGAGCCGTAATCGAACCTTGCACCTCTTCACTTTGAGGCCAATGCGCTAACCAGTCAAACACTGGGCCGCTCACACACACACACACACACACACACACACACACACACACACACACATCCTCAGCAAATTTTAATGGGTTCTTGTTTGGTGATTGGACACACCCCTCTGCATAGTTTCAAGGAATTTGGTTATGTAGTTTTGGTGTAGTCCTACTACACTCTCCATCACGGTTGGTGGAGGTAGCAATAGTTCCTGAGCATGGTGATGGAGTTTTGGTACAGTGCTCAATATACAGTACTGGACTGATATACAGTAGCAATGCTAAATTCGGGGTAACAAAGGCAAAGTCGGCAGACACCTGTGCATCCAAGTTGAAATCTTGTCCGTGTATGCTTTTTTGTTCTCAACTTTTCTTATTTGCTCCTTTCTTCCAGCCTGGTGTTGCGCTGGCAGCAGGCGAGACAGCTTGTTCAAGTTGAACGCTATTAGTTCTGGTTCAGTACGTGGCTCTCTCTCCACCTCAACAACACCTTTCCACCAAGCGCGGATTCCAACCACCATTAATCAGAGTGCTGACAGCCCGTGGATGTCAGTAAGTATGTGTTTCTTTCGCTACCGCATTCTTTCCTCTGTTTTTGTTCTCATTGAATTGCTCTCATGATTGCACACCCTGTGAGTGCTCCTCATCACAATTCAATGCTGATTTCTTGCTCGGATCTGTATTATCGCAAGTCAGTTAGGATAGGCTCCAGCTCATCTGCAACCCTAATGAGGACAAGGGCGATAGAAAAGAGACTGATGGTTTGGGTACTTGTAATGTGATCTCACTACTGTATATGCAATTGTTCATCCATCTACCCATCTTCAACACTGCTTATTATGAACAGAGTTGCGGGATTGGGGGCGGGTGGGTTGCTGGAGCCTACCCCAACTCACTACGGGTGAAAGGTGGACTACACCCTGAACTGGTCACCACTAAGTCGCAGGGCACAGACAGAGGCAAAAAAACATTCACACCCATATCACATAGTTGGAAGTCAGGCAAGTGTACCACTACACCATCAGCGACTACATACAATGAGAACAGCATTATAATAATAATACATGTAATAATAATAATAATAATAATTATTATTATTATTATTATTATTATTATTATTACAGTCAATCAGAAAAACTACAAATAAAGATTGTAAATATGTGAACTGTAGAGGAAGAGCAGTTGGCTCTGATGCTCACAACATTAAGATTCAGGTTTGACTCACAGAAAACCCTCATCCTTGATAAAACAACAAAATACGTGCACCCAACATTTTTCTATGCCTCGTATCGTGTTCAGACTTTTGGGGAACTGGAGCGTATCCCAGTGACTTGAATAAAAGTAATCCGAGACCCTGTTCTGGTAACCAGTCAATCACTGGACACATGTTGCCGTTGGCCTGTGAAAATCACGTATACCCATTTTTGTCATTTTTTAAAAACATTTTTACGCACCTTATAAAGTGTTCATATTAAATTTCAAACGACAATCAGTTGATGCTGGAGAAGTAAGCATAGAACAAAAAAGAGCGAGATGAGAAAGAGATAATCTAGTCCCCTCCTGCCATTATCAGTGACCTTCACGTTGACAGTGTGCTGATATCGTTTATCTTTGTGCCCACTTTATTTCTATTGATTCAACAGACTGCTGGAAACATGCGATGCACATGTAATCACTTCATCACAATCAGTTGTAATCACATGGGTGCGCGCACACACACATAGGGCACTAACATCGGCCCGTGGTCACTCCTCAATGCTGCAGTGATAAATGATGGCGAAGAGCGCTTTGTTTCGGTCCATATTCATTTAGTGCGAGCGATGAAACGTTTGCCCTTTCTGGCCATTTCAATTATAGAACGCGGAATATCTTTAATATGTGTGACTGTCACTGAATTTCACCCCAAAAAATCGAACTGCATGCTGTTGTGACAAGTTGTTGCATGTCCAAATGGAGACGTAGGGAAATGTGTGATCAATCTTGCTCGTTTTGTAACTGCAATGAAAAATAAATGAATGGAATATTTGTGGAAAAAAATGTGGAAAAAACGTTTACCACATTGCTGATTCCTTAATTATTTGGGGGTGCATGTTTGGCACACTCTTCTCACGTATTTCCCATCATCAAACAAATTCAAATATTAGTTAAAGAAAACACAAGTAAAGACAAAATGCAGTTTAAATATTTGAGAGAAAGAGAGAGAGAGAGAGAGAGAGAGAGAGAGAGAGAGAGAGAGAGAGAGGGAGCGAGAGAGAGAGAGAGTGAGAGAGAGAGATGGGTATTAAAACGAGGGGGAGGGATAGAGAGAGAGAGAGAGAGAGAGGGAATTTTAGAAGGTGGCAAATTCTTTTTCATTGTACTGTATATCTGTATATTCTGGATGAATGCGGTAGGAGTACTCCAGGAAGATTTATTTTTACAGCCAGCAGAGGTCAGTGTAGCATTTATATTTTGATTTCTTTTTTTTTCTGGCCAGAACCCGAGCTGCAGCTATTTGATTTTCTTTTGACTAAGAAAGCATTAACTCACTGCATATTTAATTAATTTCTCTCTGCAAAGACAAAATCACATTATTTATGCACTGTAATTAAAACGAAGTGTAGCCATGCTTGTTAAAATATCACTTATATATCGTGAAGTTAAACAGAGTTCACCTTTGGAGCTGTGCAAGCTTTTTTTTCTGTTCTCTCAAGCAGCCCAACTATTTGCGCCCACACTGAAGTGGTTTGGAAGGGGGTGCAGCCGCTCTTACCCTGGGGGCATCAGAACAAAGTCTGCATTCATATTCTAACCCCTGCGGTGCGTCTGTGACAGGAAGAATGGATATGCTTTTTCATTAGTCTGCAACACAGCAGCAAGTAAAGAAAGAAGAGTGTCTGCATGCTCTGGGCCTGTAATTATTGTTTCTATTTGCTGCCAAACTAGCCTCTGGGGCCAAGGAAATCTCAGGACTGCACATTCAAGCAGACGGATCACGAAAACCTGAAAGGTCTCCAGACAAAGAGCATATAATTCCTACTATTGAGCTTCAATATAAACTGTAAGGTTTTTTTTTTCTTTTAATTGTAACTTGACTGTCTACTTTGTGCATGCGGACTCAGTTTTATAATGTGAGTGACTCCAACCTTAATGAGATAAAATAAGAAAGGGTATGCTTATTGCGTTCATAGTGTGTAGCGTCTTCCATGACCAGCATAACACAGCATACCTCACAGGCTCACACAAGCTCATTATCTCCGTAACAGGGGTGTCAAACTCATTTTTGTCGCGGGCCACATTTTAATTTCCATTTCCCACAGTGGGTCGTAATGACTGAAAACATATCAAGAAGTCAATAATCCCGGTTTATTCAACTATTGTTTAAGTTACTATAATGAGGGATTTGGTAACAAGACAATGTTTACAATAGGTAGCTCTTATTTATTACATATGGGAATTTAAAATTTTGGTAGAGATTTTAGCAAGCATCATGGAAGCTGACATGTTTGATTTATATTTCGCAGGTCACATAAAATGATGTGGTGGGCCAAACCTGGCCCCCAGGCCTTGAGTTTGACACCCGTGCCATCATCTGTAGTCTCCTCTCCCAAAGCAGATGTTATTTGCAGTACAAAGACTGACCTGTGAGGGGCAACATGGTGTCACAGGCCACAAAAACAGAGGGAAAATACAATGAACAAGCAAGTGTTTTATTTGAAGATACCAAGTTCTTATTTTGAAGTTATTACTAACTCTTCTTGTCATTCTTATTGAGATTAATGACTTGGGAAACACATTTTATTTCATTATAAAGCCAGCAAGGCCTTTCCTGCTGGCTGAAACACTATCAGCTGATTACGCGGGTGAACAAATTTGTACACATTTTTTGAGATGTAATTAAACTTTTAAACAATTTTTTTTGGTGCTGATTCCAAAGCTGTGTTTTTTTTCCCTAACACATCAGGTTTTCATCATGATATAATATTTAATATTATTATATAACATACTTTATGAGTTATATTTGTGAGGTTCAGCATCAGGTGGATTTTTTTCCCCCACTGGAAACATCACAGCTATAAATTAAAAACACATGCTAAAATCAGAATTATGCAAGCTTTTCTTGGTCCAAATTAAAATAAATAAAGAAAGAAGGAAAATAAATCTCAAAAACCTGCTGAGCGAGAAAAAAAAAAAAAGTAAAAACATTTTGGGAAATTCACGTCAGAAGTACATTTTGGGACACATCAATCCATTTCCAATTAAAATTTGCTGTTGACAAGTGTTTGGTTGTGAAATGCTCAAGAGGATGTTTGTGGGACAGATGCGTGCTGTTATAATGTGTTTTGCATTGCATATAGTTGTGACATGACACAAGAAGAAGCGGTTGTACAAGGTTGATTAAGTCGGGTAACCAACCATCCAGGTACCAAATACACCACAAGGACACTGACGTAAATATTCAACAGTTTTAAAATGACAATTGTGTGCACTCAAAAATTTTACAGGATGATCAATCTGGATATACTTTTTGAAACAGGACTTTGATCTAAAGGAGAGTAGTCTTTCAAATTAGGTCCGGTTGATACAGGTATGTGTGTATTCTGCGCATGGTTATACAAGACTCATGTCGTATTTTAGATCAGTGGACATGTCAAGAATCACAAATGAAACGTACAAGGCAACACATCATTTTATAGACAGGAGAAACGAAAAAAACATAAGTGTATACCAGACATCCAAAACGATGCAAAATCATAACTAATAGAGACGAACTAATAAAGTGAGCAATTTGAAAAAGCACAGACACAGTTATTAAAGAGTGTAGAAGAATACTTCTCAGACGACGGGCCTGATAAGAGCCCTTTAAGGACTTGCAATGAGGCGCTCAGAAACACCACAAAAAGGAGTCATGGTCTCAGACTGGTAGATGCTACTTTTCTGAAACAAATTGAACATTTGAAGGGTTTGTCAGTCGTCACTCATTTGTTAGTGTCACCACACTTGCTTTACATCCCAACAATGTTAAATATTAGCACCACTGGGCAGGCATTAAGGTCAAAGCCGGATTTAGGGAAAGAACTACAATGTAAGAAGATTCTGTATCTTGTCCATGTTCGGGTAGTGGAGTCTTTAGTTTAGAAATAAACGTGCCCCCTGCCAGGCCCAAAGCTAAGACTGAATACTCTTTCATCCCTCTTTGATCACCTTTTGACAAAAATCATCAACATTATAAAGGTAAATGGTCAAAAACAATAATATGAACGAGATAGTAAAAATAAAGATTGAGCGGAGCTATTATTATTTACATGCCTCCATCTAAACTTTTCCCTTTATCAAAAGCTGCATGGAGAAAAAGTTTCAGAACTAGAAAAATAGAAGTTATTATGTGTCACATTGGTCTTTCCTCCTCTTTTCTGTATGCAATTAGGCTGTTGTTGTTGTTGTTGACTTTTTTTATTTTTTATTTTTTTACAGTCCTGAGAGTTTAAATGTGAATATCAAGTAGGTAAACAACCACACTGTCTCCTCAGATTGATTTCCAAACAAATGCAAATGTTGAGCATGTGAGATGTCTTCGGTCTCCTTATTGAGGGTGCTTGTTACACGTCAGCTACGCGACAATACATGCGCGAACAATAAGAAAAAAAATTAGATTTCGTGACGTAAGCTAGGAGTGTCAGTAGCAAAGGCTGAATGAACAGCAGGGGCGGAGCTATGTGTCGGCCGCGGCCACTCTCTGGCCAGCCGCATATCTCAGGGAAGAGTTTGATAAATGTCAATGTGTGGTGCAGATTATCAGTTCCAAATTTCCTTTGGGTATTTGGATGAAAGCATGCCAGCCATGCTTTTAAGACACCAGGGAACTGTTTGATTAAAAAAAAATAAAAATAAAAAAAAAAGTCGGTTCATCAAATGATCGGAGGTTAAACAAGATCCAACAACACAATGTGACACTGTATGTACAACATAAAAACAATTTCAAGAGCAATACATGAATCTCTTAATTGAATAAGAAAAACACCCCCTCATTGAGATGTGACAAGAACAATCGACAAGCAGAGTTCATACGAACATGGTCTCGTTTTAATGCACTTGTCCCCTTTTTTGCCACACAAAAATCAAACATGTCCTGTCTTTAAAAAGTGCTATTGATAGCTGGCGGGGAAGAAGAACGGGCTTGCGGGTCACTGAAGGATCATCTTGTCGTTTTCAGTCACTCGCATAGATGCCGGAGAGGTTACCTAGGAGACGCTGGAGCAGCGGATGCTGGGTGAGCCCATCTGCGTGAGCACCTTGTCCAGCCACTGCAACGGGCCGTTCAGGTGCAGTTCGATCCAGCAGGGGGTGCTGGTCACCGTCTGTCGCCTGCAAACACATCCGGCAACATTTGGATGAATGAAGAACGTCAGAAGATGTTTATGACTCTGGCAGAGGAGATGACACCAGAATAACAAAACAATACATTAACTACTCGTAAATGTGCTCATCGCGATTCTGTATTCTCAATAAATTTCGAGAGTCGACCCGGGGGCCAGAAGATTTCAATCATTCTGCTGGAGAAAGCAATAGCGAGGTGTGGGTTGGGGTGGAGAAGTGGGAGGTATTGGCTGGCTTAGTATCCTGTTTTAAGTGTCTCCACATGACAGAGCTGGAACGCCGCCACTCCCGGCGCAATGGCTTCTCCCCCGTGGACGCTAATCATTCTTACTATCAGTGAGTCAGACTGTGCGGAAAACTGGGAGGGGGCAGAAGAGGGAAAGTCTGACATCTCTGTTTGACACAGTCCATGTGTGTTTGTAAATAGCCTGGCGTGCCAGCTGAGGTCGGCCTCGGTTGAGGGAAGCCAGAGGACGTCTTGAGAGCGGGGGGGAAGATGGCCTCTGGGCCAGGGCTCACTCTGATTCGTTGTCGCTCAAGTCAAGTAAGAGATCCATGGAGCCACCGACTTGACAGAGACTTTATTTGTGAACCATAATAGTCCACTTCATAAAAAATCTACTTTATAAAAATCCACATAAAATGATCAAGGAGTAGGGAATCAGTGAAAGATTCTGAACGCAGCTGATCTCTGGGTTTTGAGCAGACTGGATTGTCCACTTGATCCAAATCCATATTCAAATCTCATACAAAACGAATAAAAGAACCCCGTAAACCACATACAGTGATACCTCAGTTCACGAACATAATTGGTTCCCAGAAGGTGTGTGTGAGGCGAAAAGTTCGTCTTCCGAACATTTATTTCCCATAAGAAACCATTAAAATGAGAATAATCCGTTCCCGTTCCCCATAAAGCATAATTTTCGACGAAATAAGCCTTAAAACTACACAAAAATATACCTTATTTTATGTATAATAAATGTGCTGTTGTATTGCAATTAAAGAAATAAACTGTACTGTATAATAAAGTCGTTTTATTTACCTTTGTGATGGTAGTTGATGGCTTGATGGAATGGAGTGGGAGGAGGAGGGAGGGAGGGAGTTACTGTTTGGAAGGAGAGTCACCTTCCATAAGGACTGTAGGTAACTCCGTCACTAGGTTTGAAGAACAAGGGGGGCTTAGCCCCAAGGGGAACACAGCCCCTTTAGGGGGGTCCGGGGGCAAACACTAGCCTGTGGTGGGGTCTTTTTCGGTCCCATAATAGCAAAAGTACACTCAATATGGTCCAAAATGTCGATCAAACACAAACCACGTCCGCACTCAAAGAAAGGGGGTGACGAACTGGGACGCCGTGAGCGTGCGTCAGCTTCTCGTGGCCGCCACCATGGCGCTGTTCGACCGCGTGGTTTGGTTCGTCCGCCGAAAACTAGTTCGTCAGCAGAGACAATATGCTCGCAAATTTAATGTTCTTGAGGCGAAAAGTTCGTGAGCTAAAGCGTTCGTCAGCGGAGGTATCACTGTATTAAACTTGACATACAGTTTAGTTGGCTCTTGACTCTTCTCCGCATTGACTAAATTGAGGCTCACATCACATTTCTTTTCCTTTTTAATTAACAACCTATTGGAGTGCATTCAGATGATATTGAATTGCCAACGCATCCTTGCCCACCAAATGCGCTGCAACTTACCTGTACTCGGCCCCCCAGCCCTTAACAAAGCTCATGCGAATGGTGCACATCCTGGTGAGTTGGTAGACGGCCTCAAAACCCTGGTTGACCGACTGTGCCAGCAGTGCAGCAAACTCCTGGTTGTTGAAGATCTTCAGATTGCATCCTAACAGAAACGACATGAGTTGGAAACGACACAACCGATTCTTGCCTCGGGGCCGCGCGCAGTCAGGCGCGTGAATGGTAAGTTTCACAATGTATTTGATGCTCAAAAATAATGCTAAACTATGCATTATTGGAGAAATGATCTGATAATTCACCACAACATGCACGGTATAAAATGCAAGCTACTTTTTTGTTTTGTTTAGTCATGGTGGGTTAGAAATCCACCAAGAGACATATAATGAACAGTTGAGAGAGTCGTCAACTAACTTGACATGCATGTTTTTGGAATGTGGGAGGAAGCAAGAGCACACAAAGGGGCCTTAGCTCAGATGCCGACACAGTACTTGCGACTGCAGTACGCTACCACTTAGGCCTGTCACAATAGCACATTTTTCTGGACAATATATTTTCCCCTAAACTGTCATGTAAATGTTTTGTTTCTTTATTTTTTAGTGGTTCTTTTAATGCCAATGCTAAAATAATGATATTAGAGCAAAAATAATTCATGTTCTGTACGTCCTTTTTCAGGGCAATGATCTTTCGATTCTCAAGAATATTGAACATTTTCAATGAATACATGAGAAAAAGAGTCACGCGTGTCTAACTGACACTGCCGAACTGAACCGTTTACATGGTTTTCAAAAGCCGTTCCACCCTTGGTGTGTATGTGTGCATGTCAAATCGCAGGGTGACTGACGGGAGTAGCAACAAGGCAGCATGAGTGAATGTTGATGACGTGTAAACTAACGCGCATGTGAATTACCATTTATCAAGTAAGGAAAAAAAGAGATTGTGTCCATTTTAATAAAAGTGATATCATGTGGTAATTATCGTGACAGGCCTAGTGTCACTTTCAACCCATTTTTCCTCCTTGGTTCTTTGTTAAAAAGGCCTCATGCCTATCTCAATTCCATGTCCTGGTCTCACCTGGAGGGATCTTGCAGACAGTTGCGGGATGCCAACCATAGCGCTGGTTACAGTTGGGGCTCTGCACGAAGATGGCGCTGTCGCTGAGACACTCTGCGAATACCTCTCCCCCTATGTAATAGAGTCGCACTCCGCGACCTTGAAAGACAAAAAGGAGCGGCTAAGTCCTCAGGCAAATAGCGCCAAGCAGATATGCGCAGCCAACGTAGTGAGAGAGTGTCAAATGTGAACGGTCTATTAACAGGGTTGTGGCAAAAACAGTGTGATCCAGTGGGGGGGATGCCTACCGATGTGTCTGCGTGTTAGCTCCACTGCAGCATTGCGGTTGACGTTGGACAAGAGGCCCAGGCAGAAACGCTCGGAGTTGGAAGGGTCTGTAAAACCATCTACCGTCAGCGAGGGCTGCGAGGCGTGGAAGGTCTCTCCTACCCGCTGGTTTAGCTCATAGTAGGAAATGGAGCACCAGAAAGCCGGCTCGCAATATGTCACGGGCTGGAGATCTGACGGAGAGAGACTTGAGAATCAGTACAAGCCACACTGAACGGCATGAAATAGGGAGATGAAATCATTGACTGTTCACACTGTCTGATAAAACAGACATGAATTTGCTTTTATTGATCTTATGACCATGGCAGAAAAAAAAGAAATAAAATTCCACCATCAACGCATCAGTGCCTTGCACCCCACACAGGGACATTTCCAACTTAAAAAAGAAAATAGGCACGATCCATTTGTACAAGACTGAAGGATTATAGATGGAGTGCATGGTTTACATGTACTTTTTAAAGCATGAATTGCATTCCCCTTGAGAAAATCATTGAAAAGACTACATCAGAACAATAAGATTTAAATTTATTTGCCCTCTTGTCAAATTCTTACTTTTTGGGCATATTTTTATTTGATTTGGACTGTTGTCCTGCTGCAGAACCAAAGTGGGCTTCAACTTCAGGTCACGAACTGATGGCCGAACCTTGTGTTTCAGCATTTTCTTGGAAAGAGCAGAATTCATGATTCTGTCAATCACAGCAAGTCATCCATGCCCCGAAGGAGGAAAGCAGCCAGCAAGTGACCTCCTGGATGAGTTATCGCTGTGTCCTTGGGCTAATTTTTATAGGTTGACCACTCCTTGGAACGTTCACCACTGTTCCACGTTTTCCCCATTTATGGATAATGACTCTCACCCTGGTTCACGGGAGTCTTAAAGCTTTGGCGGGCCTCGAGGATCGGCACGCCAGTGACTTTTGTGAGGATAAGTGGTTCAGAAAATGGATGAATGGATCTGACACTGCTTGATCTCCATTGCAGCTCGACTTTAGTTGCACAATCGTTAGTGCATCTTTCATCTTTGCTCCTGTTTGACTGTGAGATGCTGGCTGATTGTTCCCTTGACTGTATTTTCATCTGAGATGGCTAAAAGTATCCACTTGTAGAACAGGCTTGAGGTTACAAAGTTGCAAAATAAGTCCAGACAGCGACTGAGCAGCCACAACAAAGCTCAGTAATGATGAGGACCATATGAACATGGAGGGCCAACAGCTAAGTGTGGAAAACATACTGAGCTTGCATCACTCATTTCAATATCATCTGGTGTGTCCCTGAAGCTTTTACCAGACAAAGAGTGGAAACTCAAGCCTCACTGTTGGGACAATGGAGTCAGAAATGGTCAAATTACATGACACTTTTCAAAAAATTCCTATGGTTCTGGTCATTTGCAACATTTTGCCCTCTGCTTTCATGTATGGAAACAAGCTGCTTTGGGCCCGACACAATGTCATCAGAGGTTTGCTGCCAAGACCCCTGGTGTTTTCCGTCCTGATCGGATAAACACGGGATATTGTCGCTGATGTCTGTGTGGCCGGAATGGTATCTTGGCTCTTTCACAGCTCACACGGTGCAAGGAAAACAAAAGGTTCTTTCATCACCTGGTTTCCTCTTACAAAAAGGAGTCAAATCAAACACAGCTTTCCCACTGGGGAGACATTCAATCACAACATCTGTCGGCGAGTGAAGGCGGACAGACTGAAAAGAAAACAAACAAAGAAACACTCACACCCTTACCCAAGTTATTGTGAGTGGGGGAAACAGGATTGGGCGATAGGTTTGGTGAGCCTGTGTCCATGCTATGAGTCATCTGGTGATCGCTGGTCTCTCCATCCTCACTGAGGTAGCCTGGAGGTGGCGTTTCTGAACATTCAACAGATGCCATTTCATCAGTACAGTGGCAGACAATGACTGCACTTTTAATGGTGCCATGCCATAGGCTAAAAAAAAAAAATCCTGTAACCTGATAATATGATAAGCTGTCCACTGTAGTCACCGCTGTCCCTGAAAGGGTTAAAATGTATATACCGGTATTATCCTGATATCAGTTTTGCAAGATAATTTTAGTAGGAGATGGATGCCCTTTTTCAAGTTATTTTTGTTGGTCATATTTGAGCATCTAGGAAACGCTTTTCTTGCATACAGATCTCAGGCTCCTCTAACGACTGCAAGGTTGGTCAGCATCACGATGGGGGTGTTCCAATATTTAAAATTGATTTCAAAAAGCAGTGTGTTGTAGACTGAGAACCAGCTGAGACTGCCAAATTTGAAAAAAAAAAATTGGTCGTCAGGCATCACACTGTAGGTGGATTTAACATTTAACATGTCTGCGTCAGGATGTAGTGTGGCGATCTGCAATTCCGCTGACAGCCTAGTCATCCTGGATGAAAAATTTGCCATTTCCATGGTGATGTCCGGCGATCATTTCATATCAAATTTGGCAGAACAACTGGATTGGAAAAATGGGCCTTACTCACCTAACAATTTTTAATGCTTTTTGTCACCTCCAGATTTGGGAAATGTTGATTGAGTGTTTTTTAGCCTGGACCTGGTCTTTCAAAAAATGTCAAAATCATTTTGCCCTGAGCTCCAACGCAGTGCCGTGATGTCATCAGCCAACAATCGGCCGTGACGAAGACCGGAGTTTCTCACTCTGCGGTCTACAGAGTGCTTACTTTCCAGGTTTTTGCTTGAACTCTCAACATCCTGCTTCGGCTCTATTGTTTCCGTGACAAATGTCCTCGGGACCAAAACTGGAAAATGCACTTTTGGGCAATTTTCGGCCGAAATTTTTCGGTGACCGAATTTTCAGTGTATCCCTTGTAATTGTTATTTCAGTATTAACAATACACAGTTTAAAAAAAAAAAAAAAAAACAACACAACACACCCATGCCTGTAAAAGTTTGCATCTCAGTGTATGCTGGCAGCTCGTGTCAAGCGCTGCATCTGCTTCCGTGATGAGGCACGTCCGATCGGGGATTTAACCTGATTAGATGGGTGGAATGGCCGCAAGGCCTGGATGGAATTTCGGTAGAGATGGATGGATGAAGGAGATAAGGTCAAAGGTCACTGCAGAGAGGGAGAGGAGTGTGTCCGGGGTGTGACGTCGGCTTTCCTTGTGCGCACTGTTTCTTTTTCTTGTTTTTGTTTATGCACTGCCCTCCTTCTGTCCGGCTCACTCTTCGTTTCGTGACGTCCTCTCGCTCGCCCTTTGCCCTCCGCTGCCACATTTTCTTAAAGTTAAAGCAGCAAAAGACAGATAAGATTTTGCTCAGTGATTCCTTTTGGGCTTATCGAGTGTTTGTTTTGGTCAAACATGCACACACGCGGCACACATCCAAACATCGAAGTACCGCCGACCCACTTCCCTCCCATTTTGGTCATGTAGGGGCACTGGCACTCACTCACTCACATTGACAGATTACTTTCCTAATGGAATTTAATTATTTATCCCTTCCTCATGGCGGTTTAGCCAGGAAAAGACCGACAGCAGCAGGAGGCAGCAGGGGAAGGACAGGACCGGAAGGTGGGAAGGAGGAGGGAGGGAAGGGGGGGGGTGCTCATTTCCTTGTGGCAAAATCTGGACCACCTCACTTTTTTTTTTTTTTTTTTTTTTTTTTTTTTTTTTTTAAAAAAAAAAAAAAAAAAAAAAAAAACCTATCCCATCGGAGTGCAGGTAGGAGGGGGTGGTACCTGGTATGTAGTTGCTCTGCGGCTCGATGCCAGCAGGGAAGTTGGTGTTTTCAGGGATTGAATGGCTGTAGTCATCCAGAGGTGGAAATTCACTCGGGATCTCCGTGTGTCTGGGCACCAGCACAGGAGGGAGTACTGTATGATGGACACACATGCAGACAGGCACATGAGAAAGTAACACAAACAAAAACAAAACGTGTCTGACGCACGGATGAAAACCTTACCTGGAGTCTCTACTCTCTGGTAGTGGTAGGGGTTGACACACACCTCGTCCTTCTTTGTGTGAAAGGCGTATTCGCACAACTCCACTGCCCGCAGTTCATGGTGGGACTGCAGGTCGGGCCAACGCCACAGACGACAGTAGATAACATGGGGCAGACCTTTTCTGTGAGATACCTGCAGACGGCCATCCAGAGACCTGCAGAAGAGTGCGAAGAGAGAACGGTTATTCTAAAGAGTGCCGAGTGATGCGGCAGCAGTAATAATAAAACAGGTGAAATGGGACTCTTCTTATGTTGCGTAACACGTGTACTTGCTGATAACCTGTGAGTACGAGTACTAGAACCAGTGAACATTGAACACACACATCGTCTTGTGCAAGATTTGATTAGTACATCAATCTGTTGCTTATTCGCTTTCATACAAATACAAAGTCAGATGCTTCATAGGTCGACAAATAGAATAGTTAAGACGTCAGCAGATTGACATCTGGGTCAACTATTGTGCACCAACTGCAAAGGCAGTTGACTTCAGGTTTTCAAAAGTGAAAGCTTTCATTTACTCATAAGAAGATGCCTAAGGCTTTAAACTAAAAAAGGACCAAAAAAAAGTTTTAAAGCAGAGATGGAGCTTGGAGATTAGAACACGGTACAGTAAATATTCCCATCCCCGGAATTCTATGAAAAGGAATATCCTTTACCCGGAACAAAAGCCTGTGCATTAACATTTTGACTACGATATTACATGTTACCGGAACTTACGTAAGCGGAAATTCCACTACCCGTAACCCGGATTGAGACGTCATGCCGCGGGAGCTTAAATACACGCAACGCCCACCCGATGCTACGGAACGACGACACCGAGACACATTTTCACTTCGCGTTTTTCGATCATCAGATTCGAAACGACGACGTGTAAGTGAGTTTTTATTGGCGTGCGTTTTACTGTAATTGTGAATGATTTTAACTTTATTCACTTAACGTCCTGTAGAACGCGGCACTAGCTTAAAAGCAGCACCCACTCGACACGACCGAACAGACGTGTTCGCTTCGCCGTTTACATTCATCAGATTCGAAACGAAGACGTGTAAGTGACTTTTTATTGGCGTGCGTTTGACTGCAATTGCGAAAGATTTTAACTTTATTCACTAAGACGCAAATCTACGAAACTTTAAAAAATAAGGCATCGATTCAACTCCTGATGACAAGCCACCATCCAGCGAGGAAGCAATGCGAATGGCAACAAAAATCCGTCAGTATGCACAAGAATTACCAGACATCGGTGATCAACGGGACAGTTACTTGCAACTAGCAACAAAACTGTATGACACGCAGGCAAACATTGTCATAAACCAAAGAATGCATCCAACCAAACAATCCAAAATAGACACATTTTTTTCCCAAGACAGAAAAAAAATAAACATTAAAATACTGTACGTATTTTACTGTTGTGATTTTTTTTGGATACACCTGTATTGCAGTTTTTGTTATATAAACAGTTTTTGGACAGTGTATTTTTGTATTTTATTGATTGTGTTGTTACACGTGCATTTTTGTCAACATACTTGCAGGTTCATAAAGGACATGTACCATGCTCATTTCCCAAATGAGGAATTTCTGTTATCAGGACAAATTGGACAGCGCAAACACGAGTCCGCACTAGAGAATATTTACTGTATATGTATACCTGTCTACGAGCCGACAGGAACACACTACTAAAACCAACTTTTTTTTAAACTCATTAGCTCATGTACTAGTTAGAAAGCACTTTATGATGTTTCTCGGAGGTTCTCAGCTGGTGGGTCGTAAGCGAAAAGTGGGTTGCGGACAGCTAATAAAAAATTACATATTCTTCATTGGATGGGTCCCGTGCAGTATAGAGGTGTACCACGTTTCCACATGAAATATGTGAAGAAAGTAACAGAAAAGCTGCCTCACATTAATCACTAATTGATTCCGTCAACAAACACTGTGAAATCCTTCCTCTGGCTCGTGGATGGTATCACGAGCGATCTGCTTTTGGCGGTACATCAAACTCATTTGAAATGGCATTACGTGAGTTTTCAGAGGCTGGCTGGCTGGATGGATGAAACAATTGCTTATTTGCATGAGGCAAGTTGTTCAAGTCAAGTCACATCAATCAATCAAACTTTATTTTTAGATAGATAGATAGATAGATAGATAGATAGATAGATAGATAGATAGATAGATAGATAGATAGATAGATAGATAGATAGATAGATACTTTATTCATCCAATGAGGTAAAATAGAATTGCTTGCTCTGTAACAAAGTCGTTGTTATAATCGTGTGAAATAGAAAAAAAAAAAAGAGGACAAATTAAGCTTATGAAGACATCGACCACAAAAGACAACGTCACAACTTCAGACGTTTTCATTGTTAATATGGTCGTCAAATTGTGAATCGGTGGGTGACTTGTACGAAAGGTGGAACTTATGTTAGCATTGTAGCAGGCAAGAATGAGCTCCTGCCAAAGCAGGATGCCCCAGGACTCTGACCGCTCAAACTTTGCTTTGTAAATGTTCTTCTTCTTCTTCTCCTTTTGGCACATCCCTATTCAGGGGTCGCCACAGCGAGTCAGTAATTTCCATCCGCCCCTGTAAACCGTCCTACCAACTCGCATGGTCGTCTTGGCAAAAGTTTTACGCCGGATGCCATTCCTGACGCAACCCTCCCCATTTCTCCGGGCCTGGGACCGGCACTGGGGAACAGTGCACCCCCAGGGGAGGGCACTGCCCCCCAGCGGCTGGGTTTTGCTTTGTAAATGTTATTTAAGATAAATCAGTTCTTCGGTTCCCGCACCTCCTCTTGACAGCAGAAGTAGACCCGTTTGCTCACAACCACAAAATACAGTTTAAGGATGCAAAGTAGTGAAGGAAGTGAAGAAAACCTAATTCCCAAAGTACATTTCTGATATCAAATGTCATCAATGATGAAACCGCACGTGGCAGGATTTCCCATCATTGCCTTTAACAGGATTATGAACCGTAATTAAGATCAAATGTTTGGTGCCAGTCCAGAAACCGCAGTGTGACAACAAAAAGTAATACACAAGTAAATCTGGCTCTTGAAAGAGAAGCCCCATGTTCCATGTGGTCAAGTGTTCTTACAATATGTTTAGGAAAGGGCTGGACTCACATGCTCCAACATGCATACATGTGACCTCCTATCCAAACAAATAACTGAGCTGCTTGGGTTACAAAACACACACGCTTGGTGAAAATTACCATTTGCTCTATTATTTATACGGAAATGGCTGTGGCCTGCTAAATTGTATATGCAGAATATCTTAAAAAATATTCTTGTTGGTGGAAGTTTACAATTACAGAGTCATGTCATATATTTCCACCATGTGCTCCAGGTCATGGTTGGTTCTCCAAGGGACAGACAATAAACCTGGATGGGGCTTGTGTTTCCACTTAAAGGATATATAAAGTGGTATGGCAATGGTCATTGGCGATCTTAAGAGTGCAACATCATCGCCGCACTGCAACACATATGCTGTATACCTTTGCTACAATTTGAATGTTAGCCTAAGGATGTGAAAGTTTACCATTTTGGCCACATTAGGGCTACGTTCACACTGCAGGTTATGATGGCCAATTTGTATATATTTTTTTTTTTTGTTAAAGCAGGTAATTGTATTTATTACTTGACATTACAAAACAAATGTGACTTCTAATGTGAATGCAATGTGTCCATGAAGTGTCATGCATCGCACATTTGTCTCCTTTTGATGACATTTACATTAAGTCGGTCACAGGACTGAAACCTGAGTGTCCAGACAGCTGTTGTATCAGATGAATATCTGATTTACAGCGCATAAAAAAGAGGCTTGAGTCAAATTTGACAAAATTATAATTATATTGTTCACATGGAAAAAAATTCAGACATATATTGGAACAATTTTTTTTTAGTGACCTGCAGTATGAACAGAGCCACTGTGTGATAAACACGTTAGAACATACGTACTAACCTTTTGACTTAAAACAAAAAAAAGTTGTCTATGTGAAAGTTCTGAAATGATGCAAGCAGCTAAAATGTCTCTTGATAAAATGTCCAAAGCTCGTGCTGACCAGAGGGAAAACACGGAGAATACATTAGCAAAGAGGAAAAGTAAGTGGAAGAAAAACATTTATTTAAAACCATTCATCCGCCCAACAATAACAATTCAACTTGTGGCTCTGAAAACAGCTCTCTACTACTGTAAAAATGACATTCGAGGAGGGATATTGTTCAGATTGTGCTGTAGGGTGTTTCCCTGAGTCTTTTTGGACGTGAAAAATAAAACCAGCTCGCCTGAGTGTAGATGTGTGAAATGATGTGATCTTTTTGGTATGTGTCTTATAGCCCTGCTGCTGCGTGGGTGTCAGCTGGGACTCGACACAAGCGTGGGCTCACACAAAGTGCAGTGGCATTAGTGGCTGCCTTAGTTTGCTGTATTTTCTTTGAGAAGCCCCTTCTACCTCATTACTACACTTCAAATTGCTTAAAGGCTCCCATCACTATGTGCACAATTGTCACTGTCTCACAATTACTGCATTACTGGACACTTTACATTGCCTGGCGACTCCCATTGTGTCAGAGTTACCGCGCGACTGTTCCCCTTACATTGCTCACTGACTCTTATGTGTTCATGTCCTAAATGTATATTTGGTTTAGTGCCCTGTTTGCTGTAGTACTAGATGAGCTCCAACAACCGAAGACAAATTCCTGAGGATCCTTTTAACATACTCGGAGAAAAAAGATTAACATCAAGACAGAGTAACTTAATTTATCGTATGATGAGAAGTCATCAAAATAATCATACCAATAGGTCACAAAGAAACATCTATCCATCCCTCCATGATCCAAACCACTTTTCTGAGGGTTACTGACAACGTAATGAACATAAATTACAATATGACTGATGAATGTACAGTTCATGGTCAATCAGCCAACTCTAACCTTAAAACCAAGACAAATGCTCTGGTTTTCAAAAAGGGGTAGAATAGATTGCTCCGCTTTATTGCTCAACCACATTAATACGTATACGTATTTTATGTTTTTGCGTCAAAGCAGGAATGCACCGTATCAAGATAAGGGAGTGAGCAAGTAACAGTAGTAAAAGTAAGACTCATAAATACATTGTTGCAGAGTGGGAGTGGGGAATATGCTAGCGGCAGCCCATGCTACAGGTCATGACAGTTTCTTCTTGCTATACGGCTGCTTGAGCCAAACACTGCCAACATGAAATCCAAAAGGGCAGACAGGTCCAGACACGAACTATGTGCCCTTCATTCCGATGACTCATTTCCGTGAGGACATTTACAATGTTGTTGACAAACGGCCGTAAAAACGGCATTGGTTTCACGCTTCAGCTTGCCACTGAGAGGAAGAAGTGGTAGCACTTTCTCAACAACCACAATCTGAAGGGGTGTTTAGTGGCAAGAGGCTGGTGGGTGAGCAAACATAGAACTCCTTGTGTCTGTGTCGAAGGTGCCGGAGCCGGAATCGAACCCAGCACCTCTGCGCTGTGGGGCCGATCGTACCCCAGTGAAATCATAAGTTTGGTCAAATGAACTCGAGTAGAGCAAATGAAAAGTACAGATTGGTATAGATTTTCATGACAGGCAAATAGTGTGTCAACAAGGCTCTGATTGGTGATCTGAACCTCAAATTGACGACTGATATTCGGTCAATCAGTGCGTGCCTTTTTTGTGACGAGTTTAAGAGTGCGATCAGAACTTTCAAACAAATAAACGGATAAAACGGCTAAACAAAAATAACATAACAGGAATTCATGTTATGAGGATAGTTTTAGATCCTCTCAGCAAATTGAGGAATCATCAGTAAAATGTGCGAAGGACAGTTAGTCAGTGAAGGTTTGTGTGTGCAACCCAGTGTGACGTCTCAAAGCCATAGCGAGCCGGCTCAGACAGAGCAGATTGAACCTGACAGACTTTAGATGGAGAGCAAAACAAACAGTGACAAAAGCCTATTTCCTCCGAGAGACCCAAACATGTGTACAGGTTCACTACTCTTTCTCTCACACACATGCACACCCACCCCTCAAAATCTCTTGACATGGACCTTGTTCAAAATTCCAGCATTTCTAATCCAAACCTGCGCACCCTAGAAAGTGACAGAATTTGGTGCTTGTTGTCTCAAAGCAATGGATGTAGCATTTGAATCTAAGTAAATTTATGAGCTCATGCTCTTAAATTTTGGGTGTAATTGTACATCCCTAAGTGCATCTAATCATGAAGGGGCAGGTAATGAATCAAGTCGGGGATGGCTAAAGAAAGAAGGGTGCTGCTGGACAAAGGGGCTGGCAGGGTGTCTCTAAAGCTCTGGGCAGCTCAAAGTGTCTGGGCCCCGTGAGCCCCACCACTATTCCCCCCCTCTCCTCCATCTGTCTCCTCCATCCTTGCACTCAGAGAAGGTTGGTTTGGGGACACGAAAGGTTGGGATGGGGGTTGGGGGGTCACTGTGCGTCTGCAGTCTTCGGAAACTCCAGAAGGCCACTACTATCAGAGTTACAGACTAATAACATTTAGCAGCAGGCCGATGTCCTTTAATGACAACACAAGAAACTCAAATATTGGGGCTGCTCCGACACCTGATATAATGCATTTCTGAAAGTCCGAGCGTATGTCAAACACAGCAATATACCGTATTTTCCGCACTATAAGGCGCTTCGGAGTATAAGGCACACCTTCAAGGAATGGTTTCTTTTAAAACTGTTTTTACTTATAGGGTGCACCGCATTAAAAGGCGCTTAGAATAGAAGCCACAATAGTGGTTCCATTATGCATCCACTAGATGGCATCACGCTAAAGGGAATACAATACAATACAGCTTTACTTATATAGAGCTTTCACAACTGCTGCAGCTGAAACAAAGCACTTTACGGAACAATTAAAATACTACGTCCAAGAAATCGGAATACATATCCAAATAGAAAGCGCATCGGATTATAAGGCGCACTGTCAGCTTTTGAGAAAATTGAATGCTTTTAGGTGCGCCTTATAGTGTGGAAAATGCGGTACCCAAACAAGTTATCGTCAAGATCACTGAAGGGTTTTTGGCTCGTTTGTGTTTGTGTGGACAATGTGAACATATGTTAATCAAAGACAAGAAGAGATGCTTACACATGAAAAAAAATTCTGTTTCTGCCAGAAGAGAAACACTACAAAGTTTGAATTTCTCTTCAAACATGAGTTTACATTCAAGCAGAGCCATTTCTTGATATAAGTGTCATTTCAAGCAACTTTTAATAAAGCGGCATTTGCCAGAGAGAGATTTTTGTCTGGTCATGAAGTAAATTTTCTGATGTGGTGGAAAATACTTCATTGTCATGAGGAATTGTAGTCATTCACGCGAGCCTGTCCAGGCTGGCCTGCTCGTGTACAGTATGTCTGCTGGTTTCATATGTCACTTTTGGCTGTCCTTCATTAGTCCCAGCACTCTCCAACCCAATGATATCACCTGTGGGACACAGTCAAGCTGGCCTTTGCTTTTCTCTCCCACCTAATTATTGGTTCCTTTCCCTCAGCATCCCCTTTTTTTGTAAGGAAAAGACACATCTAATGACTTTTCCAGAAAGGGTGGGAGGTGTGTGTGGAATAAGTTTCTTGCACATCACTTGCACCGCTGGAGGAATGCACTTGAAAGCCAAGATGTGTAAACTTTACAAGTACCCCCCCCCCCCGCTGTAATTCAAGAAAATGATACTCCTGGCATCTTAAAGAAAAATAAAAATCAAATCCCAAAACAACTCATCAACAGCAATTACTAGTACGATTGCTCTGCTACGTAATAGAAATCAAAATAAATCAACTTAGATGATTTGTATCCTGCCATTACTTTACGGGAATACAGTATGCTGTGGGTAGAAATAAGGCACTCACTCGACTTGCCTTTGTTATGTCACTACCGTTTGTTTTTCATTCGCAAAATCAATGACCATCTATTAGGCCAAAAATGAGTTTTTTGCAAAATCTTGCAGGCTTACCTTTGATGCTTGTTAATGACCAGAGCAGCCTGTGACTTTCATCATAAAAATGAATGATGACTCAAATGTTCCAGATGGGATCAATAAATTAGTTCAAATGCCAAGCAGTATAGTAGGGTAAACGGTAGACAAGTTGGCCAGTTCTGCAGGCCAAGGGAAACAAAGTTTAATTCATTTTTTTTAAAAACACCAAGTCATTTACAATGGAATATATCATTCAACAGCTGTATAAACCATCCACTTGAGTGACATTTCCATTCTATAATCCAACAACCCGAGACAATTGGAGTTCACTGTGTGGCGAATAGGAATATATGATTACATTTCAGGAGTGGGATTAAGAAAAAAAAATCATCTCTGTGATGGAATTGTGCTCAATGAATTGAGTTGTAAATGTAAACACCAGTGGTAGTTCCACAAGGTTTCAGGGAGTAGATTCATTGATTTAAGAGCATATTATTTTATCTAGAAATATTTTCAATGGCGGAATTTCAAACAAATATAAATTTAAACTTAATCTTAGCATTTCTTGTGTCAGAAACATAAGGCAATACATACAAAAAGGCTTTAACAGTCTTTGTGCAGCTTAACTTGAGCAGTTGGCATTTCAGCATGCAACATCATAACACAGGAGGTGAATGGTTTTGTGTTTATGAGATTAGACCAACTAACTAGGAATAAGACAAATATTCTTTATACTTATACACATTTCGGAAGGATTCAAATTAAAACAACGACATCTCAAAGAACATGGTTGAAATGATCAAATTTTCTCGAATTCACATTGTTTAGTTAGTGAGAAAGATTAACAATAGAAATCTTTTGTGGTGACTATTAGTTGACTGACTTAAACTGTCAGGTGATTCTCGGACAAAGTGGCCAAAATTACATAACTCACCTATTGTCAAAATTGAACGAAAGTTCAGAAGGGGGGGGGGGGGCCTAGGTCGTGTTTTCCTTGGGCCCCAAATGACTAGCCACGGCCCTTGAGAGCCGGATTACATACCCAATGTGGAACAGTCAAACCTCAGTTTTCGAACATCTCTGTTTTCGACCAAATCGGTTTTCGACCAAAAATTTCGAATTTTTTATGCCTCAGATTACGACCGAAAATCGGTTCTCGACCAAACTGAGCGCACTTGAATGCACCACTTGACTCCTCTCGCCTTCCTTACACGCGGAATGTGTGCACAACATATTAACCATTGAAACTTCAGATGTACGTCGCGGTAATATGCTTCAGTTTGGTGCAAAGAGAGGAGCTCTCTTCCCCGATCAAATCGGGACTAGGGAGGATCACTTGGAAAGATAGCGATCACCCATGAGTGAAATCGGCCCATACCAATTCCAATCACGAGTCAGATGGACATTTGACTGATTTAGAGGTACTCACCAACAATTATTTTCATAAACAATTAATCTGTCAATTATTTTTTCAATTAATTGATGAATCAGGGTTTAAAAGAAAAAAGATTCGACCCAAATTCCTATTCCTTAATTACACAATAACAGAACATAATTTCAAAGTGACTGTGAAAAAAAAAGCACAAATATTCTTTACTGGTTCGGTCTGTAACGTGCAATATTAAGGAAAGGGGGATGGGATGTGACACTGCACACAGGCTGGTCTCTAGTTGGTTGCAGGCTGCAACATACCAGCTGCAGGTGATTATTTTTTGTGATCTGGAATGAAAGCCATTGATCAACATATGCCAGTCACATACTTTTTCGCAAAAATCAGCTGATCACTTTCGATGGCCGATCAACCAGTTACGAGGAACCCCCGCCTCCAAAGTCCCGCACAGAGGCAGTGGAGGGAAAACTATAGCCCGCGGTAGTGGTAGCCACTCTGAATACTTTTTAAAGCAACACACGACTGAACATTCATTTTTCTTCATTCTGTTAGGTAATGTGTATAAACATATTGAGATTTCATTGGTTGTTTGTTATAAATTATCGATTCTGTGTACATTTGCAACAACCTCCAGGAACTTCAAGAGACTGGCAAGTGGCACCAGATATTTATAGCCTAGCAACAATCAGTTATTTGAATCCGATAAAAAAATATAGCCAGCAAAAATACATTTAGTTAACAGAAGCCGTAATCCAAGGTGTCCAACCAAAGATCTATCTTTCAAGCCAACCAACCTTTGTGATCGACCATTATCGCATGTGCACGCATATGCACGGACGCGCACACGCATGCCATCAGCAACAGCCATAACGGCCCCGAACATGAATGAAACAGAAAAATAAAGTCAATCGAAAGGTTTCGAAATCACTCCCTACCTGACTCGGAGGCACGGGACGCACTTTTGCAGCGTGTTAAATGCATGAACATCACTATCATAGTTCGTGTGTACCATTTTAAAATGCTTCTGCTGGCGCTCCCGATTCCCATTCTATGGGTGAATTGCAGATGAAACAAACTGAAGTAACTTCAAATTTACTCTCATTTCTACGATGCACCTGACTCATTGTCAAAGAATGTCCGTTGGTGATTGTCCTCTCCAACATTGGCAAAATTACTGACCCCCATTAATTAGTTCTTATCTGAGAACTAACTTGATTGTGACTTTGAAGCAGCAGTCATACTCTCTTCTGAAACCATGGTTCTTTATGTCAAGTTGGTTTCCTGCAAATAAGCCAGTTGTAAACCGGCACCCACTGAGCACAAAGGCAGGTTTGTTGTCTGGTGAGCACGTGTGTGTGTGTGTGTGTGTGTGTGTGTGTGTGTGTGTGTGTGTGTGTGTCTATGCAGCTTGTGTATGTGAAAGCACATGCACGCGCACACCCCCGCAGATAGACAAAGTCAAGGCCAAGCAGTCTCCTTAACCCCTCCGGTGCAAACCACAAAGCAAACAGCAGCCCACACCCTCACAGAGTGTCTGGCAGCCTCAAAGAGATTTGCCCGAAGCTATCACACTCAAGACCGTTGGGCAAATTAGACAGACAGATATCCAACAATAATTTGTCGGAATTCCCATTAACTTATTAGCAACATTAGAGTTTACCATGGAACCACCGACTGAATCACATTGATTTTTACCCTCTGATTCATTCACACAATAGTGTCTTGAATGACTCAGGTGTACAAGTTAAAAAGAATGAGAGAGAGCGAGTGAGCAATGGTAGACTCTTAACCCCAATGATCTGTGTTGGAAAAGTTAATGAAAGCATGCCAGGCCACTATGAAATGTAATGAAACGCTCAAGTGGTTCTTTTTTATTTTTCCATCAAATGTAGTCAATCACTATTTTCAATTCACTGAACATTTGATCATTTCGTTATAGAATCTGTGTTAATGTATACCACCCAAATGTGTGACTTCCCCCTTTGGCTTGGGCCTCAAATCAGACGCGACAATCAGGAAGCGCAGAGAAAGAAACGAACATGTAGGGATGAACACAATAATGGTGATATTGCAATATTAAAATTGACTGGACCAAAAAGTGACCAAAAGCCCAATCGGATAAAATGCCAGTAACAGATCAGCTGTCACAAATCACTCCTCAGAATCTCATAATGTACCATCCACATCGGTTCAATAAACCTCCCTAGCTTTTATTTCCATAATATGATCGATTCGGCATTGACAAACTTGCAACATGTCAATACATTGCGCTCTGTTGTGAAAACACACCACCACTATCACATAGGACAAACCTCTTTCTACTGTGCAAGCATACCACACCAACCATTCTGTGTCATTTACTTAGTATCGGTACATTCATTTTTTACGGTCCCAGCCAATAAGGCAATCGCCTTTGATCTTGACAGCAGCCCACAATTCCCTCCATCCTCCCCCCGTAACAGACACAACACAAGGGCTTGTCTACAACACTCTTTCTCCGACACATGAACTTCACACTGAACTAACACTAAACTTCTGAATGAGACAGGCGTTTACAACCGTGAAAATAATGTCTTGACTGCGGGTGCCAAGCTCATTTTTGTCACGGGCCACTTTGGAATTACGTCTTCCTTCGGAGGGCCATTACGACAGTGAAACCGAATAAATCTTTGATTATCTCATTGTATTACTACTTTTACGCAACAAATTGATGAATTACTAGTTTTGAAATCACTCAAGTCAACTGTTTGTTGTTTGCTCAATTGTTGTTCAAGAGACTGTAAAGAGGAAAACAAAATTATTGCACAATGTCAACGTTATTGTAATACACATGACAATTTGATATTTCGGGGCAGATTTTAACAAGGATCATGGTAGTTGACACACATACATGATTTGCTTTCACGGGGCCACATAAAATAATGTGATGGGCCGAATCTGGCGCCTGGGCCTTGAGTTTCACATCGGTGTTCAAGACAATTCTAAAGTTTCTTGAAGACATTCGGGTTAGGGTTAAGCCTAACCCAAAAGTAAGATGTACCACGGCGACTGCTGAAGACTTTTCTTTGAAGACAGAGATGATGACCGTTTACCATTTTTAATACAGAAATTGTCAGACCAGAGCAGTTTTTTTTTGTTTTTTTTTTTTTTGGCCTCACATCCTCCACTCTCTCCCGTGCTCCTACTCTCCATTTAAATCAGGTAAGTCCAGCCCCGGTCCTCGAGGGCCCCTGTTTTATATGTCTCCCTACTCCCAACACACCTGATTCAAACGATCAGGAGTAGGTTTGGACACCACTGATTTGAATCAACAATTTCAGTCGACGCAAATGCTTGTCACACACGCATCTCAGTAAATTGTTGGGCGCTCCGAGCCTACGAGTCACTTTTGTCAGCTTGACAAGCATCATTTTTGCTGCTCACAAAGAATCATGACGGCGTTGTACGGTGCTGAACAAGCAAACAGACTTGAATAGAAACAAACATGTTTTACGTTTTGTAAGCGAGTTTCTTTCGCCACACTGCCATTTTTCACAATGTCATTTTCGGAGGAAATTGCCGCAAACCCAACCTGGGACCTTTTTTTTTCTCCTTTGATTTTGTGACGTCACTTTGAGCAGGGCATGACGACCAAGTAACAAGGAAACAACCGTAAATAAAAACAAGCAAGTCATACAAATGTTGGTTCCCCAGTGAGCAAGAAGTAAGGGTATTTTCCAAAGCAAGTCTTTTTTCCCCACAGAGCCATTTTAACAATGCTTGGTCATTTTTGTTGGCAATCAGCGCAAATCTGGACCTTATTTCTGCCATCGCTTTTGGGACGTAGTTTAGTTTGGTATTCATATGGAGAACAAACTCTTCTCCCATAATGACATGATGCATGCGTCTGGGTGAAAAGGATCCTATTACGCATTCACTGGATTTTTTTCTCAACAAGAAATTAACATGCCCCTTATGGACGCAGACAAAACTATGAAGTGCTAAAGCAAGAAACAGTACAGCATAAGAGAAGAACATTAGCAACATTAGCGCATGAATCCTTCCATATTATTTATTTTTTTTTTTGCTGCTTTTGTTTTCCAGCTGAAGCAAGGTTTCGCCTCCCCAGTTCAGCTTCGGATATTTATTTGGGTGTCTAGTTTTCTGGCATGACTAAAAACCAGAAGTTTGTTACATCACTTCTTAGCAAAAGAAAACCAGCTGTGTCCCTGAGCATTATGTAGGCTACTTTCCACGCGTATGTGGCATAAGTGTTGTATCTATGGAGAACATCAGTTCATCAAAAGCTCCGATGCCCCAGTTTGCCTTCAGTCTTTGCATGGATATAATACAGTCTTTTTACGAGCTCAAAAGCATGAATTGAGTCTTAAAGATCCTCACACGAATGTGACCTAATTTGTGTCTTTCAGGCAAACAGTGCCCACACACACAACAATGTGTGAGCACATACAAAGACTGTTACAAACGCTTTAGTCACGCACATGAACAAGCAGGCTTTGGGAAGAGAATCATCACTCCAGTGCGACCCAAAAAGTCAAAACACAACGTGGAACTCCCAATTCACTCGTTTGTCACTCGTATTTCCCCAAATATTGTGGTCAAAATCCAAATGAAGGTGTTCAACCATCCACGTGTGAATTTGACGATCGAAATCTGTGCGACAATATTACATTTGGTTTACTTTTCATGCAGCTACTTAAAACACAGATTTGTACCCTTACGGTTGACTCATTTCAAGTTGAAGAGCGTTTGTTAACCGGTTTATGATGATCTCAAGTTGACTGCTCTTGACAAATGGAAAGACTAAAAAGCAGGCAGAGAAAGAGGAAGGAGATAAGTCATTCCCACAATTCCACAAGTGCTTCTTGGTGGACAGGGGTGTTGCCATCAAGCTTTTAGTGTTTATTGAGCTTCCCAAAAAGAAAATGCCCTGTCGAAACCACAGTGAACTCAAGAGCAAGAAAAGATGGGGCCCTTTGGAGATGATCAACCAAACCAGATAAACATTAACACAGTGTTACTTCCAATTTAAGAATGGGAATTCAGAAGGTCGCTGTGTACAATTTAGCGACACAGATCGTATTTTTTCCAATAATAAGTCACACTTTTTGTTTTCGTTGTTTTGCTGGTCCTCCGACTTATATTCAGGCGCAACACGTATATATTAAATTAGAGCTCGGACCCAGAATTCCCGTTTCCTAACCGTATTAACGGCAGCGAACAAGTTCCGGTTGGATTCAAAACTTCCACTTTTAAGAGGTGGCCAGCATCATCAAAAATATCGATTTTTATCAAAATATGACTGATATGAGACGAAGGTGATGACATTAAAATGGGCAATGTGTGATTATTTTTGTTGTATGTTTAGTTTTACAATAAAATGCAACTGGGATGTCATTAAACGGCTCCAAGCACACCTCGGGAGGGCAGAATCACAAACACGCCACACGTTTACTGAAATCAACAGAAGTGCACGCTGGGCTTTCACAACGCAGGAAGTCGCATAAATACACGGTGCACCGCACTGTTCGGCACATTAATTGTTTTTTTTTTTTTTTTTCAATTAGCATGTTTTTATTTTCATGAGAAGCCAAAACTGAAATCACAATTAATTTTGGAGTAATTGCCGAGGCATAACCTCATCATCAGCTG
Organism: Hippocampus comes; assembly: GCF_001891065.2. NCBI lineage: Eukaryota > Metazoa > Chordata > Actinopteri > Syngnathiformes > Syngnathidae > Hippocampus > Hippocampus comes. Next base: position 662,308 of record NW_017805139.1, read on the forward strand.
TCCATGTCTAGAAGAAATTCCGGCATGATCATCGCAAGAAAGTCACTACCTGGGAAACATCATCAGCACCACTGTAAATACAGCAAATCCCACACATAGGTTGAACTTGGTCTGAAATCACGCTGGCCAGCATGGCTCAGGTGAGATGCGAATAAAATAACTCAAACGTTCTCTTGGAGAGATCATTTGTCAATCTAAAACTAAATGTCAATCGTGCCAAAAATCAAGTGCAGAAAATACAAAGAGAAAAAAATCCAACAACAAACTAAAGAAAGGTCTCTTTTGGTATCCAGTTTTTTGACATTAATCAATGCAGCAATCAGATTATTGGTGAAAATAAGGATGATGTGAGTGTATTTTGGACCTTAAGATTTGTGAAACATCCCATTTTAAGTGTATACTGTGGTCAAACGATAAGGACCATCCACCAAAAGTTTCATGGGTTAAAATGCCTCTAAAGGGAGTTCAAAGAGCCATTGTACACAATCTCATGCAAGACTTCATGGGAAAATTAAATGAAAAAAAGTTGAGAGAAATGTAGAAGTCAACAAGTATCTTGGCACAAATTGTATTTGAAATAAAGTGTTCACTGTCAAATGAAAAGCAGACAGTCAAACGCTTGTCTTCACTCCACCAGCAGGTGCAGCTATGGGCTGACTCGCTCACTGGTGCAGTAGCTAAGCCTCATCACGGAGTTCAAGTGTCAGGCAGAGAAAGGAGCTGACCTCAACAAGGACGGGCCTCAACATGCAGGCAGCTGCTCTCGGCATGCCAGCGCACAGGAGAATTAATAGAACCAGCAGCTCTCAATGGGACACTGTTAGGTCACATAAACAGCCAATTCTGATCCGGGGTCATCTTAATGCGCTCTGCCTTTTCCCCTCCGTATTAGTGGTGGGAAATACGAAACCTGGATCACGCCAAACATTGTATAAATTTCCGGGTAGGCTTAAGCGTGAATGCTGCTGGCCTGGGCTGTACGGTATGAGCTGTGATATGCGCACTTGCGGGAATCAAGAATCTGGGAGTGCCCCGTGTACTCTTCTGTTCCAGCCAACATACGGTATGTGATTAAGTCGAAATTACAGCCTCTATGTGTTACTTTTAACAACTAAGTGCACATTCTGGAATTCACTTTTGCTGACATTAAACAGCCATGTGACAGGTAGTTGCCAGTAGAGAAGAGAGGCCGTATAGTATTTTGGTTCGCTGAAACACATCTGAATTTTCCGTAAACTTGAGCGCTACATTCAACCCCAAGTTGCTCCTGATGTTGACTGAGTCAAGTGCAATTCATCAGCAGCCCTCTCTTGCTGCCATGTCAGCATCCACCATCATGATTGCTGATGAAATGCGTGAATGCGATAAAGCGGTAAAAGCGCTTTGAGTATTAAAAGGTCGAAGGTATGTATCGCAATGCACATGTAGACCAGTCTGAATCGAGCAATACGTTTCAATAATAAATTAAAAAGTAATTCATGCTAGCAAAACAAGAAAATAGACTACTTGACTTCAATACAGTGCATGCATGCACCACAAACACAATAGCCAAAAAATGTCAAAGAGCAGAGGCATATTCGAGCATTGTTGTAATATAATGTTTTGGGTTTTTTTTTTTAACTTCTTAGCCGCATACTGTATTGGCCAAAATGGCAAGCCATTTGAGTGAATGAGTCTCACTTTGGACGAACAAAAAATACTGCATATGATTGAGGAAACATGGCAAAGGTGCTCACATCCCTTCCTCAAAAATCCTCTTCCTTAGCACAATGAACACGTCCTTCAATTGCATCACGTGAACAAAACCGAAAACAGCACTTATTAAATGTCCTGCTCTTTTGATGGTCAAAGCTGGAAACGTTCCACTTTAACGTGGTTCCAGCAAGACTTCTGTGAAAAGTGGACTCATATTCGATCACCCAAACACTTCATCCCGGTCTTTAACGATTAAGTGCCAGTTTTAGGTTATCGAAGCAATTAACATGCCTTTGCTGGCTTTCCCTTCGTGAGAACAATTTTTCTCAGAAACGTATTACATTACCCACCATAAAGGCGATGCTTACTGACTAAGCGCGCCTTCGGAAATTACTTGTATTTCAATTTTTTTCAGTATTCATCGTAACAGTTGGTATTGTGTGCCACGTTGCTCTTTTCTGTCTGCTGTAGTGAACAACTTGAAAACGACTTCATCTCCAAAAATGAGTTCAAAGTATGAAAAAGCCACCATTCTCCAGCCATTTCGTTGCCCGTTTGTCTCTCATTGTGAGTGATGTGCTACGCGCCACTTACTGTACGTCACAGCAGTTCCCGCTACTGCGGGAGCACGACTATTTTCCACTCATTTTCTATCCTACTTATGCTGTTCAGGGTTGCGGAGAGCTGGAGCGTATCCCAGCTGACGTGAGGTGAAAGGCAGACTACTCACCAGTCAATCAAAGGGCACACACTCTATCAGGACAGACAATCATTGGCACGCGCAAAACCGTCACTGAGGGAACTGAACCCAGACTCGAAGGAGGAAAGTCAGTCAAGTTAACCGTTACACAGGCAGTGACTTGGCAATGCTATCTTGCAGTGGAAAATCAACCACCCTAAACGTGACTGTCATGATCCTGTCCTGTTTGCTTTGTTTTTCCAGTCTCCAGCTGGAGAGTGGGCGTTCTCTCGTGAGCCACACCTGCCTCTAGTCATGCCTCGTTGCCTGCTGCCTGTAAAGACACTGCCACGCCGACAAATGGCTGTTGGATTATTACAGCCTTGCTCACGACTAGTCGCCAAGTGCCTGAATTTTCTCGCCGTTCATAGTTTTTGCCTCATAGTTTCTCGCCACTTTTCTTGTATTTTGTATTTTCTTGTATTTACTTGTTCTTATTTGCTCAGTTGAAGTATTACGGTGCATTGGACTTACTTGTCCTTTTGTGACCAGCAATTTACGTTTATATTCATCCTTGCCTTTAGCAAGTGTTTTTTTGTTTGTTTCGTTAGTTCCTGGTTCTTTGTTGCTAGCGTCTTTTGTCGTACTTTGTCGGTCTTGCGTTTTTGTGAATAAACCTTATCCGTGTCTACGCTTGCGCAATCTATCTCTCTTTGGATTATTTCGAAGACCAAACAGTGACGAGTTTAGCCAAATTAAGCCGAGAGGAAAGGAACGAATGGTACTTCATTCATAACCGTAGCTGGGTTGTTGGTAAAATGAGTTTGCTGAATGTGCTAATGTGCCCATAAACAAGACACCGTACCTCCAACTACTCTGCATCAGTAACTCATATTGAAGTTGCCTTGTAATGACTGTAGTGTTTGCCTCGGCACAGAAGTATTGTCTAATTTCACTGAATTGGTCCGGAATGCATTGTTGTTCATCTTTCTTTACCAGGGACCTATAGTGACAGGCAGAAGAATTAAATGCTCTTCCACTCGAGGGCAAAATATACATAAAGTGGATAGCCCCTGCAACCACCTATGGCCATTCATACAGCATAAGTTATGACTGACACTTATTAAGTAAAATTGTGAGTAAACTGAGATCATTATTACTGTACTGTATACAGTCTTCCCCGCTATCTCGCGGTTCATCATTCATGCCCCGAATACATGGTTCTTACATTACGCATCATTCTTATGGGTTTTTATCGCGTCGTGAACGGGCAAGTCCATATTTAATGTTGCAGACCTTCAGTTGAGTACGATGTTGTGCTACATGTCAGACAGTACTGAAGTCGACTGAAAGAGATATAGAGTAATTCAGAGCAAGAGGAGGCTGAGAGAATGAATGAATGCCTGTATGTTTTGCTCTATTTTTATGTGTTGGTGATTCGTGTGTGTTCAAGTAGCAGTTGTTTGAAGCTTTGTAATTACTGTGCCAAGTCAAATCAGATGTATTTTTATCGCCCTTAATCATAGAAAAGTCTCAAATGTTGACAGTTGGCAAATATTAACGACATCCCCTGATCTTGACCCGCAGGAGAGCAAGCAAAAACTCGAAAAGAAAAACAAAAAAACATCCGGTGAAAAATTTGAAACCTTGAAAAGAGCCGGATGATCAGGCTGCAATGGTTGCCAAGTGGGCAACATTTAACACAATACATTGCTATACAATGTGATACTGATGTGACATCTCTGACTATGATGGTTTGGTTTTGGTGTTTAAATATATGTAGTATTACATTTTCTTTAGTTTTATGTCAGTTTTACAGTAAACTTGAACTAGGTGTGTGCATGTGCCAGTTACCGGTGTGATGGTTTACCATGGTTTGAAAAAGTCAGGGTTTTCATAACTGCCAATACTGTCTGTCACCGATAATGACCTCATACTTTTTTTGTTTGTTTTTTTGGGAGGGGATGTCTAAGCAGGGTACAATACGATTGGCCGCTTGCAGAGTTGACTAAATGAACCACCTCTTTGAAGTTCACTGTTCAAAATAGTTCACCGGTGATGGGACATTGTGACTTACTAAGAAGAGTTCAAATTAAAGAACAATGTTCGTATTTATTTACTGTATTTATTTAAATTTACCATGATACGTGCTTCTTCAGGACTAAACATTCTATATTTTCTTTAAAAATAAAGTAGATTGTATTCAATGGAAAAAAATATATATTTCTCCACATATTTTTAAAAACTAAATTTTTGAGCTGTAATTTTAATACCACGGATACAACAATATTTTTGTTCACGGTTATGATACTATCAGAATCTATTGTCGGATCTTGCCTAACTGATAGTGGCAAATAAACAGATTGAAGCAAGCACACTGGTTTCTTATATGAAAGAACTGTGCGAGAAAAAGTAAGAACAGGCACTAATGTATCTTAATCAATTTTAAAGTGCATAAGAGGAGTACAGTAAAAGTATATTTTTTTTAAATGCTTCTATATCAGGGGTGTCAAACTAATTTTTGTCTTTGAAATAAGAGGCACTTAAGACCTGTTTTTTCAAATATTATTACATTCATCCATCCATGTATCTATGTAATCCGCTTGTCCTCACGAGGGTCACAGGCTGGAACTGTCTTCAGGCAGTCGACAGGATACACCCTGAACTGGTTGCCAAGCAATCGCAGGGCACACACATAGCCGGACAACCATTTGTGCGCATAATCACTCCTTAGGACAATTAAGAGTATTCCATACGCTTGCCATGCATGTTTTTTGAATGTGGGAGGAAACCAGAGTACCTGCAGAAAACCCACGCAGGGACGGGGAGAGTATGGAAACTCCACACAGGAAGGCCGGAGCCAGAATCAAACCCTGCACTTCTGCATTGTGAGGTGGACGTGCTTTTTTATTTTATTTTACAAAATAATAGGTAACAACAACAAAAGTCTCAAATCTCAAAGTTTCTAAAAGTGTGGTCATTTTACAATATTGATATTTTAGCAAGACACATGCAGTAGACGCACATAATCTGTTTAATATAATGTGGTGGGCCGGATCTGGCCCCCAGCCCTTGAATTTGACACCTGTGTTTGATTTGTTCTGTCTATACTATGAACTTTCAGCTATTGCGGGTGTGTGTTAAATGTTTCCCCCACGATAAATGGGTGTTCCCTGTATGTCAGCCTCATTTTGTGTGACATTTGTTTGGCGGTGTACATTGTCCCATGAGATTTTTCCAATGTAAAATATGTGGCTTGGCTCAATAAAGTTTGGGGAACTCTGCCTTATACAAAGTAGTTATCACAAGGCTATTGTTGTTGATTTAAAAAAAAAACAAACAAAAAAAAACAACAGAACAGGGTCTCCTTACAAAACTTGTAATATTACTCGAAACATTGACCAGTTATACTGGTGTAAAGACATAGACGATGAGTGCATCTTTGACCACAGCTGACCTCTCACGGCCCCTGCACTCACTTTCCAGTCTAGTTGATTGCATCTGCAAGCTGTTGATTGCCCCACGCAGCTCAGGGAGGAGAAGAGGGAGAGGAGGTCAGCACTAGGCAGTGTTACAGCACCGGCACATAGCGCCAGAAAACCGAGCAGATTAAGGGCAAATTATGTAACTTGGACTCCATTTGAGTCAGTGCATTGCTTGTGTCAAATGCAAAGCTCCAGAATATGTCCTCAGTGCCTCTGCTTGCACAAATCATGCGATATAATGCTTTAAATGTGTGTTTGATGGCGTGGCGTGGACTATTTCAGCGAGCCTTTGCAAGCTGTCCACCGGCACTTCAGTTGTCGTGTATCCAAAGCACCTTATTCGCCTGTTATTAAAATGTGCGATTGTGCGATGTGTAATATCGGCGAGAGAAAGGAAACGGAAACGAGTTTGATATTACGCCGAAGTGCAGAAAAGACCAAATTAGTTCAAACAATAGTTGGGAGATTTGGTGGCACAACGTAGTAATTAACCTGCTGTTGTTAAGCAGTGGCGGTGCCAATTGACAGTCACCTCGTCTTACCTTGGTATGGTGATGCATTTTGTGTTGATATTCTGCGTGGTGATGGCTTTCTCCAGTTCGTCCAGCTGTCCCGTCTTCTTCAGCTTCTTCACCAGACTTTTCACGGCTTTTTCACACCACTTCTCCTCCTGGCCGTTCTGCTCTCCCTTCTTCCAGCCCAAAAGTCGCTTGACGATGGGGGGAGTGAAAGGCAGAATTGACATCTTTTAGCTTGCTCTTGACTTCTCCCAATGGTCCCAAGTTCGGCTGCCGTAATCAAAACCCAAGCGAGTTGTCTTTCAAAGCGACCCGGACCGCACGGTCGGAAATTGTTATTTCCTCGATATTTCAATATTATTCAAGTCAAACGGTGGCATGCCGGGTTTGAACGCTGCAGTGAACTCTGTCCGCTTGACTGGAGCTCATGAAATGTGTGATGGCAGTCGGTTGCGCTGTGGAATTAGTAGCCCTCCGCCGAGAAACCTAGTTCCGTCTTTACGTTTTCAGACATTTTTTTCTTTTAAAACAGAGACCGATTATTGTCGCCTGAAGCGTACTATTCCTAATCAAATGAACTCAAACAAATCCTTGTTTGTCGAAATTGTGTGCTCTAATTCTTAATGTGTGTGTGTGTTTTTTTTAAAGTTCAGAGTCATCCGCTGCGCTGGTTCCGCCGTGCGAAGTCTGCATGAAATGCAAATGCAGGCGCTGCAGCTGAGCGTGTCTATTGAAACTTGGGACTGCACAGCCCACCCTTCAAAAGGCCGTCGAAGCAGCTGGACAATTGCGCAACCCATTCCATTTTCGAATGGTGCGCCTGCATTCTGCTAAAAACGAATTCTCCTGTGCCAAATTAAGATGTAGCCCTTGGAGGGCTGGAGTTACGCAACACTGGACAAAACAAAAATGTGACTGGTTAGTTCGCATATGATTCGATATATAACAGGGGAAAGCAACGCCCTGTTTTAAACAAATTGATATGGTATACCACTGTGGTACACAGGCTGTTTTCGATCCTCCCTTTGCATTCTTTGTTGTTAATTGTTAACTAGTATCAACAAAGCACAGGTTCTACTTCAGGATCAAAATATTCAACTGGCTAGTTTATGAGGAGCTACTGTGAAAAGAAAAGTGATAAAATGGAATTTTGCACATGTTGAAAAGCTACGCTACGCATTTGTCTCAACTTGTTACTGGTATGAACAGAGAAGGCCCACTCAACAAGGTGGAAGTTGGATGTACAGCATGGCATATGAGCCATATGTAGAACCACTCAAAAGCAAGCGCGCCACGCGCGCACACACACAAACGCGCACACACACGCGCACACGTAATGTGTGAACCGCCCAGACACCAGATGCACAACACAAGCCGCAGCACAGTTGAACCACGCAAAGTGAAAGTGATAGTGGGTTGAGGGTCTTAAACTGCCTTTGTAGTGGTGCTTCAAAAAGAAAGACTTTTATTGCATTCAAGAACAGGTTGTAAGAAGGTTGAATGCACCCATGGGGTAGTGCACTTGCTGGCCTTTCATTGCTAAATTTGCAGCACAATTATCTGTTGGGTGTATGCCTTGAATACAATAAAAAGAGGAACTACAGGTAGATGCAAACTACGGTTGTATATGAAGCCGGTATGATTCCAAAAAGGGATAATTATGTGAGGAGTGCACATCGTGTGATGATGTGAAATGAAATGTGACTGGCAACCCAAATGCACATTCGCTTCCTCTTTCTCCGATGTACTCTGCAGTCAAAAGGGTATTGTGCATCAGAGAAGAGCAAGCCTTTTATCAGAGCCCCCACTGACAGTTCACAGTCATACAAAAATAGTTGCATCGACCTGTGGGTAACATTTTGGTGTGTGTGTACAGCTACATTGACCTTCCCCCCAACCCCCCACCCCTCCCCTCTGTGAGCACAGTGTGTCATTTGTGCTAAAAATACAGTTGGATCACAGCTCAGCAGGACAACCTCTTTGCTTTTATCTATTTTGGTTTCTCAGCCACAGGTACAGTATGTGTATTTAAAGCCTGCTAAAGACCGTTTGTTCTCCATTAAGCCCTTTACTGTACACACAAGTTAAAAATATGGGTTTCTTGGTAAAATACTTGAGGAAATATTTTAGTATAACACTAAATCATTCCACGTGGTCATGCTTTGCACGGATTAAACTTACACCTATCCTTGTGTGGGTCCAACAGCACCTTTGCAGCTGTGCAACATATAAGGGTGGGATGGCAGCTTGCAGGAGCGTGCTGACATGTGTCACACGGCGAGGCCTCTCCGGTACTCATGGTAACTGTTTACGCCTCCGTGGGACACGACTGGCCAAGACAGCTGGTTTGTTTTGGAGTAGTATGGGTTGAGACAGGGTGGATATGGGGATGCAGGATGGGGGATGGGATTACAGATGGGCTGCAGTAGACAGGAGGGGAGTGGGTGGTGGAGGGTGGAAGTTTTTTTTTTTTTAATGGGGTGGGGAGGAGGGTCCTTTGAGAAGAATTACTGAGCACAAAAGGCTTGTCAGCAAGACCGAATGGGCAGTGACCACATGCAATCCGATGGATGATAATGACATTGTGTTGAATGTGACCTCAGGGGACCCGCTTGGTCCAGAGTTTGTGAGTATGTGTGTGCATGTGTGTGGGGAGGGCTTGCGGGTGGTCTGTGTCATGTCAGATGGTGTCCTAGACAAGCAGAAGAGTAGATATCAGAGGTCTCTGCTTGAGTTCTGATAAGGCTCTAGGATCTCTATTTAGATAATTAATATCCCAAATGTGATCTGAAAATGCTAGTTTATGTGATCTTTCCTTTATACACCAAAACAATGTTCTATCCAACATTCAAGATAAGATTGAAGTGCAGACTTTCAGGTGTAAGAGGTTTAAAAAAAGTATGCCTTCTAAATGCTGAAAGGGACCATTTTGAAATGACATGCATTTTGTAGACGGCCTCTGTTTTTAGGGGATCGGGATGAATGAGAATTAACTCACAAGAGGCATCAGTAATCATATTCTTATTCAATAATCACAGCGATGCAACCATTGTCAATTTGATGAGTTGAAAAAGAGGAGGGAGAAAGAAAAGACAAATCACAATCCAAAGCAAACCACATCACGTGTCAGTCACAGTGTTACGGTGTGGCCCGGTACTACTGCTCATTTAGCGGGCACAATGGTGTTAATTGATTTGACTGCTAGCAGAAGTAAAGGAAGTATACATGTGCAGTACATCGGATGATAGAACTTTGTACAGAGAGAACCCAAAAGTTAATTCACACAGTTCAAATACGAAACATACAGTTAATACAAGAAAAATGAATAAAAATGGTAAAAGTATTAGTGAAATGCCAATCTTAAATGTTTTTTACTTGCACAATAAGTAAAAGGCGTCCATCTTTTTGATGTAAGATCCGCCAAGTATTGAGGAGCCTGACCACTGAGAGTTCTGTGGGTTAAAAATATTGTACTGGATCCTAAAATGAACGGGGAGCCAGTGCAACAGTGGCGACCATTCGGGAAATCCTTCTCTACTGGCTTAACTTTGTTGCGCCTGTAATGGGCAGCATTTTTCACAACCCCGTTTTGTTCAGTGGAGATGTCGGCGCTGTTGGACAGTCGGCGTTGGTGCGGCTGGATGGATGGCTTGAAGTTGAGGATGAGGAGAGAGGAGCGTTGGCGCAGAGCGCCGATGCGTATTTGGAACCGAGAGTCGCCGCTTGGAATTGAAATGGATTTCCATGGGACAGGAGAAGTGAACCAATCTCTTTTTTCGTCAATGGATCCTACAGCTTGTTGACTTTGAAACTCAGCTTGTAGCCAACGTGTGCACATTTTGAGCATGACGTCTCTGATCCACTGGTGAAAGGACACTTTGATTCTCTCCTCTTTCATCTCAAACTGCTTCAAACAACAAAGCGTGTCCCGGAAAAGTGGTTAGGACTGCACGACTGTCCGTGTTTTATGTTATGTGTTGTGTTTATTATTTTACTTTATGTTAACTGTTTTGTTAAGCGCTTTGTTACAGCTGCCGCTGTTGTGAAAGCGCTATATAAATCAGCATGTATTGTATTGTATTGTATTAACCACGATCAGAAGCACTAACCTACAGTAACAACCAAAATTATATTCCATGAAATTGTATTCATTTATTCCTAGCATTCTGTTCCTTTCACTTGGTCGTGTTTCTCTTGACTGCACTGCTTTAAGTCACGTATGTGGATGCTCAAGGCTTGTGCACCTATCAACAGGATACCCTATTATATAATTTATACCTTATGTTTGAGCAGTATCTGTCTGATACAGGTGAGTGTTTGTCAGGTATTGTTAGGAGTAACTAACTCAAGGCAAGAAGACTGTAAAAGGGTTTAAATGGCTTGGCTCTGCTAGTTTGTTTTGTCTTGCAAGAATACAGTACAGTATTTCATCAGCCATTTAAGAGCGCCTGACAGAAAATCATATGTTGTACCTGAGACAGCATCATTGTTGTATCTATACACACACGCGCACAACCCCACTCACCCCACACACACATTGCTTTGTTTTGTGCCCAGCACTTGCGATTGGCTGGCGACCAGTTCAGGGTGTCCCCCGCCTACTGCCCGAAGACAGCTGGGATAGGCTCCAGCACCCCCCATGACCCTTGTGAGGATAAGCAGATCGGAAAATGGATGAATGAATGAATGTGCCTCGCACGGGTTTTGACTAAGTGTTGTTATTTTAGCAGCTGCACATGCAAACAGCTCAGCATGGTGTCAAGACAGCTGACTTGATTTGCTGCAAATAACTTTAATTACAGCGCTCAAGAGGAGCAACAGTACACGATGTAGTGGAAGAAGACACTGAATGGTTCAGGTCCTGTAGCAGGTCAAGGCACATAAAGTACATTTAGAAGGATCTGCAAGCAGATCTGCGCCGGCGGATGATGTAAAGTCGATTGTCTGTGAAGCGTGTACTTGGACAGTACCTTCCACCCTGTTCGTTTGTGTATGTGTCCTCAGCTTTGTTGGTGCTGCTCTTCGCAGTCTTTGCCTTTTGCTTGTGCTCTCACTGCACCAACACCCCGGGAGCTGTTTGTATGAACCTTGCTTTTTACTGTATGCAATTATTGAGGAAACAACTCTCAGTTCATGGGTCCTCTGTGACAAATCTTGTGAAACTTCACAATGTTGCACAACTGTGTGCTATGAATAACAGGAAGGCAGATATGGTTCCTTCTCAGTGTAAATTGCCTGTCACTCAGCTCAGCAGGAGCAGGAATAAATGTACCATGCACATCAAGTCAGGAGTAGTTAATTGACACAAGACATGCCTGAAAGAGGCATGTCTTGTGTCAATTGTGTGTGCATGTGTGTGTGTGTTTGATATATTGACACAACATGCTCCCATTTAGACCCAGCAACACACGTTGGGGGACTGTGGCAATTTTTTTTTTCAGGTAAAACATTCAGCCTCCAAGTATGTTCAAACGTATTTCAGAGTACGTTTGAATGTATTTGAGAGTACATTCGAAGATACTTGAGTTGCGAGGCCGCTCGAACGTATTTGCCATGTCAAAATATTTGTACTCCGCATTGGCAGCTGCACACTTCCATAGATTTGAACAAAACCAATTGATAACCTTGAAAATGCCAGCGAGATTAATTTTCCTGATCAACAAATGCATAAATAGAGTTTTGGAGTGAAAAATGGGTCATTCTCGCCACTACGTCCCTTTAAGAGTCGCTGATGAACGAAGCCATTAGAAGGATCCAGGTCACACTGTTGTTGCGTTGTAACATAACTCAGCAGTCGAGTCATAACGCTGGTTGCCCGTGGGCTCTGTCTGTGTGACTCTGCTGATGTGGGTGGACCAAACACAAATATGTGAATCATAGTGCAGGTAAGTCACTATGCTTCACTTACCCTCTCTTGAGTGGTGACTCATGTGAAACAACAATCCTTGAGATAACCCCTTTTTCCCGACTGCGACTTACTTTGTATTCTGAAATGGTAGCTTATCCTGTATTTAGCTTTGGGACACCACCACTGTGACCTTAGCGCATGAATCACCAAAATATGACTGTTGGTAATGCCCCATGAGAGCAAATTTCCTGTTGTTAGTATACCTGCCTAATCTTATTGATAGCAGACAGGATATTGAGTTGAAGTCATCAGGTTGGAGATGTAGTGGGAAGCTTCATGGAGGTCTGCGTCTCATGCGAGGCATCATCTTATATCATTTGACACATGCACATGCTCCATTGCAGCATTGAGGTCCACATGGATAGTTGATGACTCACTTGGGATTTCCAAATCCGATGAGCATCGCAGCATTTTGCAATAATCATGTGCAGATGTGTATGATCACGTCTGGCTGATAATTCAAGAGATGGCAGAGTTCATAATAACCACGGGTCATGTTTCATGCTGTCAGCATCTTTGCAGCAGAGAAAATCAAATAAAATACAAAGTTAATTTATATTAATCTTGTCAGGTTGTCACAGGTCAGTGAGGTCACTATACCTATAGTCATCAGACGAATTATTAAATACAAGAGTTGAACCAACAATGCTGCCTTATAACTAAAATAATTTTGACCGCCATGTCTTTTTTTAATATAAGGGTCCTCAGGGCATGTGTGTGTGTGTGTGTGTTTGTGTGTGTGTGTGTGTGTGTGTGTGTGTGTGTGTGTGCAAGAACCAAGACAAGGGCAGGGAAAATCCTACTGGACCCCCTGCACCCTGCCCACCACCTTTTCCAGCTACTCCCCTCAGGCAGGCGCTACTGATCCATGCGCACCAAATCCAGCAGACACTTAAACAGCTTCTTCCCTCTAGCCATGAACTCCCTAAACAGTAACCCAAATCTACCTGGATAGTGGCTCTTTGCAATTTTGCACAACCCTGTGGAATAGCATCCCGTTATAGTTATTGCCGCTCCAGCTCTGTACTCACTTGAACCACTGTCATTGATCTATATTCCACAGCACCAGACACTTTAAAGCGCTTAAGAACATCTGCATTATTGCACACTTGTTGTACTACAAATACTGCTACTGGTCACTTGCTACTGGAAATGGTTCAATGATTTTCTGCACCAACTGGACAACTGTTATTGTATTTTATTCTACCACTGATCACTTTAGCTCTGCTTGATACTTTGCACATTGTCTCACAGTTGTCACTGGGTGGTACCACCGCACAACAGTACACTTACATTACGGAATGTCCTTCCATACTTATTTGTCATGTCCTTGTTTATGACGATACTCGTGCAGCGTGTTCTACCGGAGACAAATTCCTTGTGTGTTCTACATACTTGGCCAATAAAGATGATTCTGATTCTGATTCTGATATATCTGTGTATATTGGGGGAAGGGGAGTCGTCTTTTTATGTTGAATTTTTTAATTTAACTGCACAACTCTTTGAGTTGTGTTGATATATATGAAAAAGTGCTATATAAATAAAGTTTGATTGATTGGTTGATATTCAGAGAGACATTCATTGAACAATATGTCTATTATTTTGACTATAGTCATTAGTTTTGGTTTTTTGTGGTGGACAATGGCACTGTATTGCATTACAGTAGTGGCTACCTTTCAGGTTTTTGTACGGCAATGTACTTTAAACTTATTTCACAACTATGCGGTGAGACAAAATATGGCTACTGAGATGTATTGCATCATGGCCTATAATTATATGTTATCAATACTTGATAAATATGGATATTGGTTCGTGTCACTGATGTCACACTTAAGGAACGTCAGAACTTTTAAAATATTTTTTTCTCGGTTTTATTATTTAAACAGTTCTTTCAAAAACATGAAATTGTAGATTTTTAATTAATTAATTGGTTCATTAACTAACATATTTATATATTTTTAAATAAGGTGACAAGAGATACAATTTCACCATTTACACATACTAGATGTATGTCACTAAATACTTGAACAAGTGCAGTGTCAGTGTCGTGGTGTGGTCGAATTCCAGACTGAAATGAGAGGGGGAAAATAGATTGTTTTGCAGCATAACCTTTGCACCAGCTGTGATTCTGATCAAAAACAACCCTTTGAATTATTTTTCCCAAGAAGATTTCATATGGGCCTGTATAGTTACTTACTGTTGAAGCATTCAAGTTAGGCTTTTTTAGAAGTGTTTTTATCACTGCAGTTTTCAAGGTCTGGGGAAACTGCTGTGATTGAAGTGAATTATTCACGATGAGTAATAATACATACATTTGGAGCTATTCAATCAAAAACATTTTTTGAAAAACTGTGATGGCATCACATCAAGATAGGATGTTGAGGATCTTAAAACTGTTTCTTTCAAAGTTGTGTAGTTCAGAAAGTTCATATGTTCAAGATTTACTGGACAACAAGATGGCACACCATTGTGATTTTTCCATGGAGTGAGTCATTTGCTTTTTGTTTTCTCTGTAATATTCTGTCGGTGAAAAAGGCTGCAAAGTCATTGCATGACTTGTTGGACAGCAATTCAGAAGGAACTGATCTGGTTGGGTTTGTCACTTCTTCTACAAGAGAAAACAATGTATGGGTATTATTACTGTTTTCATTGATGACCTCTGAGATGAATGATTGTCTTTTCAATTCCTGGTTGTAGATATAACGACTGTCTTTGTTGTAATGAACTTGGAGTTTGGTTTTGTGCCACCTGCCCTCTGCTTGTCTGCATACTCTTTTTTTTTTAGCCTTAACCAGCAGGGCATTTCTCCACGATGACATTTTCCTGACTGGCAAAATGTTTGTCTTACTTGGGGCATTACAACTACCACGACTAGAATTTTCATAATATTGGAATATACAATGCGACTCCCACCTTTTGTTAGCTCCAAGTGGTGTTACTGTGATTACGTATGCTGAATGCACGTGTACCTTAACGTGGCTTGTGAGTTTATCACCCTGCATTTTCAAAAAGGCAGTCGCTTTCCAGTGAAAAAGCCCGCACTGCGTGCAGTGCCCTCTAGTGGAACAAGTGCTATACTGCAATCCATGTAATTGCGTCGTGATGTAAGCGTTCAGAAAGCTACCTGAGGGCTCAACACAATTGAATCATGATTACAAATTGCAATCTGAGAGGACGATAACACGATATTGTACATTATTTTTTAGTTCTAAGACCATTTATGTTTCTAATCAGGAGTAATACACATCACTAGGAGTTTTATTATCCTGTCAACTACTGTAATCCCGAATTTGATTTCCATTTACAAATTCAAGTACAACGCACAGGGCGGCCTGGTAGTCGGGTGGTTAGCGCGTCGACTTCACAGTGCAGAGGTAAGGGGTTAGATTCCAGCACTGTGTGGAGTTTGCATGTTCTCCCCCACATTCCAAAAACATGCATGGCAGGCTGATTAAACACTCCAAATTGTCCCTATAAATGTGAGCGCGGATGATTGTTCGTCTCTGTGTGCCCTGCGATTGGCTGGCAACCAGTTCAGGGTGTCCCCCGCCTACTGCCCAAAGACAGCTGGGACAGGCTGCAGCACGCCCCGCGACCCTTGTGAGGATAAAGCGGATCAGAAAATGGATGGATGGGTGAAGTACAATGCACATTAATTGAAAGGTTCTCTTGCACTACGTGAACAATCCAAGGATACTGGACTAATTTGGTAGCATAGTAGAGAATTGTCATACAGTGCAGTTCACTCAATTGCAGGAATGTGTATTTCATATGGTTGTGTGGCGTCACAAAATATGAGTAGAAAAGGATATGAGTAGAGGTGTATGAATAGATATGAAAGTAGCAGTGCATAGCCAGGATGAAGAGCTCTTTATAGTGTAGATGACCAGAGATTATGAGATTATGTGGTTTGCGCACATGTGATTTGAGAGAGCGACAACAATTCCAGTTCAATAGACTGCTATCAATGCAGACTGTTTTTCTCTCACTCCCCACCTGTGAAATATTTATACTGTACTAATACATGTATGACTCAATGCATCTGGAGTTGAAAAAGTAAACTCCATCAGACATGCACACATGAAAACTGACAGATCTCCCAAAAACAAAACACTCAGAAGTAATCCCCGGACATTATTATAGTAAGATATGTATATTTCGTTCTGGTAACCTTTTTCTTGGTGGCTTTTGCTCTATAGTACATTTAAAAGGATAAACCAAAAAATGTAGGTGCCCGAAATAAAATGATCTGGATCCTAACCCCACATTTTAAAGTAGACTGTATATCAACTAATTAGACTGAGAGATCTACTTTAAAATGTATCTAGATGACTTTATTTTCTGCAACCACTTGACGAAATAAAATTGAGTAAATTATAACAAAAAGTGTTCCCACCGTACACTGACGTTTTGCTATACTCGGGTATTTCCTTGCCCATGGCTCCACTTGTTTAGAACAGTTATATTATTGACGAGATTCTATTGGGATTGGTGATATGCGATGGAGAACGCACAATAGAATCTATGATAGAATTATAAACAAGTGAAGGAAATAGCCTAGTGATGCGAAAAAGTCAGTGCACACTGAACAAAAGTTTGTCTTGAATTTACTCAATATTATTTTGTCAATGAAATCATCTGGATGCAAATAAATTTTTAAATAGATGTATAAATTTACTTCGGAAATGTATTGTCTACTTATAAAATATATCTGGATTAAGATGATTTTATTTCGTGCAACTCTTGAAATGAAATCGGGTAAATTCAACAAAGCATTTTTTTTTCAGTTTACCTGGTTGCATTTTGCTGCATTATAAGTAATATATTTAACGGTAATGTTTCTGCAGAACATAAAGCCGCATTCATTCGTCTAAACTAGGGCTGTCCAAACACGAGCGGTTATTTTTGTCAATAGAGGGCAGCAGGAATCCACCCTTGCAAAATCCAAATTTTTAGTCTGGAAAGTGATGACCAGAGATTATGAGATTATGTGGTTTGCGCACATGTGATTTGAGAGAGCGACAACAATTCCAGTTCAATAGACTGCTATCAATGCAGACTGTTTTTCTCTCACTCCCCACCTGTGAAATATTTATACTGTACTAATACATGTATGACTCAATGCATCTGGAGTTGAAAAAGTAAACTCCATCAGACATGCACACATGAAAACTGACAGATCTCCCAAAAACAAAACACTCAGAAGTAATCCCCGGACATTATTATAGTAAGATATGTATATTTCGTTCTGGTAACCTTTTTCTTGGTGGCTTTTGCTCTATCGTACATTTAAAAGGATAAACCAAAAAATGTAGGTGCCCGAAATAAAATGATCTGGATCCTAACCCCACATTTTAAAGTAGACTGTATATCAACTAATTAGACTGAGAGATCTACTTTAAAATGTATCTAGATGACTTTATTTTCTGCAACCACTTGACGAAATAAAATTGAGTAAATTATAACAAAAAGTGTTCCCACCGTACACTGACGTTTTGCTATACTCGGGTATTTCCTTGCCCATGGCTCCACTTGTTTAGAACAGTTATATTATTGACGAGATTCTATTGGGATTGGTGATATGCGATGGAGAACGCACAATAGAATCTATGATAGAATTATAAACAAGTGAAGGAAATAGCCTAGTGATGCGAAAAAGTCAGTGCACACTGAACAAAAGTTTGTCTTGAATTTACTCAATATTATTTTGTCAATGAAATCATCTGGATGCAAATAAATTTTTAAATAGATGTATAAATTTACTTCGGAAATGTATTGTCTACTTATAAAATATATCTGGATTAAGATGATTTTATTTCGTGCAACTCTTGAAATGAAATCGGGTAAATTCAACAAAGCATTTTTTTTTCAGTTTACCTGGTTGCATTTTGCTGCATTATAAGTAATATATTTAACGGTAATGTTTCTGCAGAACATAAAGCCGCATTCATTCGTCTAAACTAGGGCTGTCCAAACACGAGCGGTTATTTTTGTCAATAGAGGGCAGCAGGAATCCACCCTTGCAAAATCCAAATTTTTAGTCTGGAAAGTGAGTACGCTTCAAATTACATCAATAAATCCGTCATTGCGAGAATGTGTCATGCGTATCAACATCAAAATCTTTCTGTGTTGGAAAGCAGTTTGACAAGTGACGCTTCACAGAGCAACACAATGATATTTATTTCAAAAGACGAAAAGTGTGAATTGAATTTATTGTTCCATTCCATAAAAGATATATCAGAAATGTATATGCTCGGCTTCCCTGGCCTCTGCATGTACAGTGCAAAACAAATGTCTTCCAGGAAACATTTAAAAACCTCGACACAGCCTTTTACTCTCATGTTTTACCATTTTGATAAAGGATGAGGAATTTCAAAGAGAATTCATCATTTTCTACTTCGATTTTAGCTGAGAAGTCAGATATTCATCAAGCATTCAACCACTATTTTTTTGGTCTGATCAACAATGTAAGTGTAAGCTTATGTTATATTATTAATTATCATTTTATGTTTGAGCATCATATTCTTTCATGTTAAGCATACCTAAATTATATTGTGTTGTTTAATAATTGCTTAGACATGTTTTTATGTTGATAGGTTCTGATTGGCTGTTAAAGTATGAGAAGCAGGAAGTGAGTTTAGTTACGAGAGTTGTGTTCTCGAACGTGCTGCGGTGCAGATGTTTTTTTTTCCCCTTAAACTGCATTAAAGGATTCCATCACTCCTTTTGTCATTCGTAAAGTAGAACTATCCACTAAAAACAACGAAGCCCTCAACTTACATAAGTAACTATAATTCGACATGTTAATTGTGGTTCACTGGGTAAAATTGAACATCACTAATGTGAACCCTCATTGTATTCAAACATTAAAGTATCATAGTACTGATGTATTACTCATGACAGAAACATGAGTGACTAAAACATACCCAAATAAAATAAGATATAAATTACTGCAGTCTCCAACTGCAGGGCATGACTGCATTCAATGTCGGATGATCAGGAATCACAATGTTGCCTTCAGGGCCCAGGCTAGTACCTGCAACACAAACGTTGACAGGCAGACATAAGATTTCTCACTGATTTGAAAGTGCGATGGGACCGGAGTGAAAATCCGCTCATGTGTGCCCCTCTAATACAGACCTCTTTTTCAAAATCTAACTTTCTCTTTTGGATCTACTTTTCTGAGAGCCAAAAAAAAAACTGGGATGGAATTGCCAAATCGTAAATCAATTTAAAATTATATCAGGGGAAGAACAGAGCGAAATGAAGAAATAAAAAGTGATGAAGGAGGCTCTGTAAGTGATTCAAGCAGTTTGGGTCGTCATGTTTTAAACTGGCTTGTCTTTTTTTTTCATGGAAATAATTAGCTATCAAGTTAGTATGAGCGAAAGGCTTCCCCTGTGGTCCTTCTCTGATTACAGACGCTTTGCGTTTTATTTGAAGACAGCAAAATAATAACTCAAGAAAATACTTTAGTGGAAATAGCATTGATTTGATGTGCCATCAGGTGAGAGGATGAAGGCAATGCAAAGAAGGAATTGTTCGACGATATCATTGCGTTTGTGTCTTTATACTGTGTGCGTGTGCGCATACGTGTGTGCACGTGTATTTTTAGCATTTCAGAGCGCTCAGACTGTTCTTCACCTTCGTTTTGCATAAAACCTTTTGACCATTCAGAAGAAAGTTTTTCCTGATTTTCACAATGCGATTAGTGCATGTGTGGTTGACCTGTGCCGACAGGTCAGCAAAGCAACAAACCGATATTTTTCTCAGTATGACCCAAACAGAATCAGATCATTTCATCTGGAAAACCAAGCGAGGGTGGAGACTGCTATAGTCTCTCTACCAACAGTAGGAAACCTGAGCTGGGTCGTTGCTGCGCTGGAATTTACTGCACTGGCATCTGCTGTAGCCAAAACCTCATTCTGGAAGTTTGGAAAGCAGAGTGGAGTGACAGCATTTCCTGCATCCATTTAGAGTCCCGCAATATGGAAAACATTTAAACCTCCCCAAGAAGAAAAATCAGCCATCCTTTTGTTGCATTTCCTGCTGAATGCAAGTCTGCAAAGGCAACCTTTCATCTGTCAGCAATAACAAATTGAAAACCAAATCGGGGTTGGTTTTTGACTTGATTTTGTGGTGCGTGCTTATTGTACGATGAAATATATTTATTTGTTTTGATTGAAGTCTTGCCAATTTTGTCTGTAGCCTAGAGTACCTCACCTTTTATCATTTGGGCCCCCCGCCCTCCAAAAAATAGACATGCATGCAATGCAAAAAACACTGCGAATAAAGTAATAATGTGAGCTCACAAAAACAAGACGAGAAGTGTGTACTACCATTCTGAATCAATTATCTGGCTTTATTCAAACATCGTCATTTATGCGCGCAGGAACCCCGTGGATTTGAGGATTCTGAACACGACTCCCAAAAAGTCACTGAGCAGTACTCTTTGAAAATGGTCTATGCTCGTCATGACAGGACGCGTGGAAAAAGTCTCATGGACCCTTGGCTGAAATTGGAGAGGAATTTAACAATTTTGGTTTGAGGTGAATTCCAGGGCCTCTCCTAGCAAACTCCGACATTGGAATTCGCCCAAATGAGTCTGAATGGGGACCAGGAACTGCACGAGACAATGGGAGATGACATCTAATGTGGGTGGAGCATGTTGTGAAGTTTGATGATCAAGGGCCTCACGAGGGCTCATTCATCACTGCTTGCTGAACTTCAAAGTGGCGTACAACTGTACAACTGTACGAGCTGTTTCCTATATCTCCGCTGCTATTTCCCATGCACCGAACATGTCTGACAATACTCATTCATCATTACAATTGAATATTCCAGGAATCCTCACAACAATGCGAAGTCAAATGTCACACAAACAAACCACTGATTTTGTATTGTATGCTTTTACATAAACCGCACTCCTTTCACACTCCTCTGCCTGCAGCGACTCCTCTCCAAGGCCTCTCCTTGGCACAACCTCTCTTACATGTCACGCACAATGTCTCTTTGATAAGAGCTCCGCTTGATGTTGTCAAACACATACAATGTTGCCATTGTATGTGTTTGGCAAAATATGATTAGTGCCTACGCAGTGAAGTGGATCATATTGTAAATCGTTTTTTTTGTCCCCACACTCAGACATAGCACACCCCTGTCACTTTAAAATCTCCCAATGTACTTTTGGGACTTCATGAAACCACATTTTTCTTTCTTTCTGACTGACTTGACTTTTAACAAAAATTTGTTGTTAACGTTGTATTGAATAGCAGGATGTCCTCAAAAAAAAGTACTCTGTGTACCGGACCCATTCTAACGAGATACATTCGTGGCGACCGCATTGAGGGACAAACTCCTCATTCTTCTTCTTCGTTGTTTCATTTTGATTTTAATTACGACGAGCCACATTACTACTCTTTATAAACTTGGTATCAAATCGAGAAAGTGAAAAGCTTCCAATCTAGAGGAGGCTGGATGTGTTCTCAGATGAATGCCGCGTTAAAGTCCGAGTGTTCCGTGACACTTGGCGAAGCGAATCTCCCTGCACTGTTGTACCGCTCTGAGACGAGCAGGTACAATGTGAGATCGGTCTTGAGATGTTCCAAAGGGGTTAAAAAGGACTTGAGGAGTGTTTTGGCTGTTCTTCAAAAGCAGCTCCAGGCAGTTTACTGGTCATGGCTGAAAGAGAAGAAGGCTGTCTTGAGCAACCCCCTCGCCCCCCAGCCCCCCTTCCTGTGTCTCTGTCTCCATATAATTACACTATGGCTGACAGACATAGTCCTTTAAAATTACAAAACAAAGACAGGCTGGAAAATAAACAGCGCCTCGATCACTCATTCGAAGCGTGAGCATGCCCTATTAATGTGGGAGATTTTGATGGTGCTAATGTCAATCATTTTGTTTCGGTTTTTATTTTCTCATGTGGGTGCATTGAGACAACTGCAAGTACAGTATCACAGAAACTGTTATAGCCTCGTATTTTGCAGTCAAATGTTCAGTTGCTTTCGGCTAATTGTACTCTTTGGGTGATTTCATGCATGCTTTTAATTGCGCTTATAAAACTCACACTGAAGTCACACGCTTTGAAAAAGGATCAAGTGTTTCACTCTTTCCGTTGGCTGGGGAATCCCTTGAATTTGCACATTTCAACGAAATATCAATCAAAGCTGTGACTTGACAGTAGAGAAGATCGAAATACTTTCTAGCATTGAAATGATGCGAAACATAAGAAAGAACCATCGGAACACCTCCAATGCTTGTGCTTCACCAAGTACATTGTTACAGTTGTCGCATTTTCCAGAGGCTATTTCATGAGGCGTTTTCAATGTGTATACTTTTATTGAATACATTTTTTGGAAATAAAAACTTGGTCTTAATTTTTTGCCATTGTTGCAATGATGTCGATGTTGTTGGAAGGCATAAGTCATGCAACTTTTACAGTGGATAATTTTCAACATGATAGAATACATCAACAGAGTTTTTTTTTAACATCATAAATTTGTGTCTCTTCATATTTTTTTTCAAAATTGAAAATCATCCAATGTGAACTCAATTTGTCAATGAACACAGAGAAAAGTTGTCTTTTCAGTAAATGGTTGTGAAAACTGACTGCTGGTCTCAAACTCCTGACAGCACACTGGACAGAAGCTCCAACATCCAAATGTAGTTACAGTATTTTTATTATGAGTACTGCCTTGTTTTTCATTGCATATATTATGGGAACAACATTTGAGTAATTCAAGTAGCCACAGTAAACTTGTAATCTCACACATCACGGTTGTCAAGAGATTTATTTCAGTGTGCAGTAGTCTGAATTTCTGACTGTCATGTGATGTTATTGGAGGCTCTCTACGTCGCTTTGCTAAATGTGTTGCTAATAACCTATTTACAATGTTGCGTGGTGTGTAACCAAAGCATTTTTCTACCACATCAGGGCTTCACTAAACGCCACAATACACGGTCATGCACTTTAGGAATGATATTTAAAATTGCGATGTATAATTAGATCAACATATTGCAAGCATGTAAATACTCAGCATGCATCTTGCAGGCCTGTAAATCGAAAATGCCTTTGATCCTCCATCTTGCATTCATTACCACAGTGACAACAACATCATAGTCTGGACAGGAAAAAATGAGTTCTTGTCAAGCTGGATCTGAACGATGTACCAATGGACTGTTTTCATCCTCGGACAGATGGAAATAAAAACAAAACGGCAACATGTGATGATGCTTTTTGTTTTCCATGACATCAATAAAGGAAATGAACAAAGGCATGACCTATGATGGTGACAAAGAAGAAAGAAGGCATTTTATATTTAAGGCAATGAGGCAAAAAGAAAAGTCAACACAAAGGAGACATACTGTTAGGTGAAACACGGAATGCTTTGTACAACCCCTCTGAATCCTTCCATTGTGTCCTAACCACTAATTGTAACCCTTGAGAAGACACTTGCCTGAAATATGCTTTGGAATGTTTTGGAAGAGGGTTTATATTTGGTTCTTCAGGGCGTTTACGAAAGCTGTTATTACAGTATATACTATAAGATGTAATACATGAATTGGAGTTTAAAATGGCCCCCATCATCTAGTTTTTTTAACGTCAAGGTTCAATCTCAGTGTAATGTGAGTCTGTTTTTCCGACGGAGGGCTGTGACTGACTTGTGGATCCTTCCTCACGCTTCAACTAAAAGTTAATCACAGGTTTGAGCAAGAAGCCTGCCGAGTGTCTCCAGCATGTTTTCTTTTTTACAGCTTTCCATTGCTTGCATCGCTTTTTTCTTTCTTGCTCTTACCTAAATGTATTGTAAATAACCGTGTTGTTGAAAGACTCTAAACAGGATGTCGTAAACGGCAACTCTCCCCCGCTAAAGTCAATTTAGGCCCCAGTGCCCTACTGCGGTTTGTTGTGTAATCGCTCAGTTATGTCCTTTATTTTCTTACCGCTGGCACCCTGACGCCGTTTTCTGCTTTCTGTTGCTGCTGCTTCCATTTGATGCCACGGAAATAGTTTTGACTTCATTGTGATTCATACATATGTAATGGCATTTTAAAAGGTTTCGAAACTTGTCTCTGGAATCTGTATTGCGTGATCTGTTGATGTCTAACAATGCCGTGTGCGTTCGGGGTAAGAGTCGTCACATGCAGAAGTGGACTATCTTTTTAAAGCATGTAAAGGACTGTGAAAACACAGCAACTACATGTTGTAAATACAAAATAATTCAGTGATAAACATTCAGTGTTATTTTGTTGTTGAGTTCAATCCAGGCATTTTGGGCCCTTGCCTCATTCCCAGTGCAAGTCTAGCACTAAGCTCAGCCTAACTGTACGCGTGGGTGGAGTTTTCGTTCTTTTGGTATTTTGCTCCACTTTGCACACGTTGAATTGGGCGAAACAGGGCATTTGTGCCGTGCATGACATTGGCGGATAAACTGAAAGATCTCCCCTTGCGGATGATGGAGGCGCATGTTAAGTGAGCAATTGGAGAGCGCCTCAAACCGTGCGTCTGTGTGCTTTGGTTGAGAGGGTGGATATTATAACCCCACCACACACACACAAATCCACAGGCACGCACACACAAATATGCACACACATATCCGCACACACACACATTTCTAATTCATGTTTCATTGTCTGAATTAACTGGCACATTTTATGCATGTCAGGTGAATAACATAGCTTAATGTTGAGCACTTGCCCAGTCCGTGCAAACATAATTCTAACCTTGTGCTGCCACAGACAATTATTTTGCTGGTTGACTCATCAAAAATAGCAATTGCAATTAGTCGAGTACTCAGATCATATGTAAATCGCAGCGTCTCGCTCCAGCAAGCAACTGCTCTTCTATACAGTAACCATCATCAGCTTGCTGCCTGAATATTTGAAGCTTTATTTCAAATTACTAATAAAGAAGCATTACTGAAATGTTTCTTAAATGATGGTACAACTTAAATTGTTGGCGATACTGTGGCGTCAACATTTTTAGCTGTAAATATTTAATATATTTCTAAATGGAACCAAAAAGTACTGAGTGCACTATGCACACTTAATGCTATTGTCTATCATGACAAAAATAAATATTTGTAAACATATTTCACTCTTCTCAAGTATCAAGCAATTTTTTAAAATATATAAATGTAGAAGACAGTTAAGTCAAAAGAGTAAAAAAGGACTGTGCTACAGAAAACTGAACTGGGACTAGCAGCTGTCACCCCTTGCCACCCTGTAAAACATCTTCGGGGTATTGTTCAACAGTATTGAGCATGTGTGCAATAGTGGCTTCACAGAAAAAGATCAAAAGATTCAAATATCTTTGAGCCTGATTTACTAAGATCCCAAATAGTAAGCATAAAATAATGTATTTGCTCTAACACAGTGATTCTCAAAGTGTAGTGCCACAAGTTGTATGCAGACTCCCTCTCATGGCATATGAATGATTCACTGGCCAATTACAGTTCAGTTGTATTTAACTTTTAAGTTCAATACGTTTGTGTTTTATCTTCAAGATTGTTTTGAGGCTTTTATTTTGGTAATCTTTTATGTGTGATGCATTTGAATAAAATCATTACTCAGGTTAAGTTTCATTGTAAAATTCAGATAGAATTTCAATTTTATCCCAGTACATTTATATTTGTCTCATCTATTTTTACTTAATGCTCATACATTACAAATATTTATTTTTTTTACATTTTTTTGTTGTCTCACAATTTATTTATTTTTTTGTAGTATGTCATTTTTAATTGGATTTTTTGTTTTTCGTCTCATAATATTTTTATTTGATTCCTATTAACCTTGGGTTATTGTTTTCCCCATAAATACAACTTTGTGATATACAGTACATTTTGTTGCTGATCATAAAATGACTTTAAGTGTAGTTTTAATGTTTTAGTGTAAAATTGTGACTTTGGAAAATTATGTTTTTTTTCCTTGAAATCCGACAGCTTGAATAAAAAGTTCTGGGCACCCCTGCTCAAACAGATTACATTCATGTGGCATGTTGTGCATGTTGTGGGTGTTCAGTGGCATGTTCAGGCTAACAGAGGGCACTCACTGTTGGCAACAAGTGTAGAAGTAGTCCACCTTATCAAAATAAAGGTTTTGCACTTGAAGTAGCTCTGATGTTTTTTTACAATAGAAAATTTGGGAGTGCACCACAAGCGCAAATTGAAGTCTGAATTGATGGAATTGAAAGTGTAAGTGGAATAAGCAAGCAAACAACAATACTACAGTGGACAGCTTAAAAATTAAGTGGCCTCGTTCTCAGTCCGCACAAATTTTTTGCCCTTTTCGGATCCCATCCATGTTGCTATCGACACTTTTTCCATTGATAAAACCCAATTGTACCAGGTACTATTTCTTGTACTGGTAGCGTTTCTGATTACCTGGTGATCTGGGGTTTCAAGCATGCCAAGCCAATACCTCACCAGCATGACATAAACTACAACTTCATTATTTAACAAAACCTTTGTGCATTCATGGTGAGAAAAACAAAAATAAACTCCTATGCTAATACTAGCGCGCCTTGTTACTGTGACTTACCGTCTCAACCGTCTCCACTTCCCCAAGGGATATGTCAACGGGATTGACTGGTGACCAGTCCAGGGTGTACCTGCAAGTCACACAAACCCTAGTAAAGAGTATCAAGAGCAAAGAGTATTTTGGAAATGCTGTATGCCAATAAACTGTCCTTTCGTGCTAATGATTCATCAAACAGTTTCAGAAGAGGAAACCACTTCATATTTAATTGAATACAAATGCTTTATTGACATGTGTAAGGCATATTTTGAAATGGTGAAATTATGAAAACATAAAGTGGATATCTTTACATTTGCAAAATGACACTGAGAAACTCTGTAATGCATATAGAAAGAATGAAAAGTGCATATTCTTGTTCCTTTTTGTTTTGTCCATAAACACATGACACTACACATAAATAGTTGCATTGTAAAATGACGAAATGAAGTATTTACATGGTAATATATTTTATAAAATATATAAGCTTTATATTAAATCTCGGAGGATTACAATTTGGATCCAGGCTGGGTGCTATCTGTGGGTGTTAAGTAGCACCTCTAGCCAGCACGGGCAGGAAGTGATGAACTGTCTCGAGTAGCAGGGGCCCCATCCTTTAGCAAAACTCATACGAACACTGTGGGGGTCCCAGGGCCCCTCCTGGCTTTCAGGCTTCAGGCCTTTCTCAGCCATCCAGTTGGAGCACTCATAGTCAAACATTTTGAGGGAGAAGCCCGGCATCACCCTCTTCACGCTCATCCCTCGAGCGCTGAGAAGGTCCAGAGTGGGCGAGTGGACGAACACCGGGTGCTGGCTGCGGTTGTACACCCACACGCCGTCGGGCTCACGGCTCAGCACAATGCCGTGGCCAATTTTACTGCGGATCTGTTGGATGCTGCTGCTGTTCCTTCCATGAGTGGGGTAGGCTGGAAGTATAGCTGTGCCATGGCTGCCTCGGTTCTCACGGCGACTGTGGTTGGCGTTGGTGTGGAGCTGGCTGAGGCAGAGGCCCGTGCCCTGAGGTAGGTCATAGAAGATGTTGAGCGAGGCTTCGTAGGCTGGGTAAAGGCGACCCACACGTGTGCGCTGCTCCCAGTAGGCAACGCTGCACCAGTGAGAAGGATGCTCGCTGGAGGTCGAGGAGCCCAGGGAGCCCAGGGAGGTACCGGTCTCTAAAGGTGAGAAAAGAAGAGGGCATGATTTATATTTCTCGTATACAACTGTCAATGCCAACACTGGGTTCTCTCAGAAAATTGACACCATAATTCACGGTGGCAGTGGCTGACAGGGTCAGGATCCAAGTCACTTTTGAATTGGAGATACAGGAAGTGTGGTTGTCCACAAGGGTCAATAAGGTTAGAAGGGCCCAGGGAGAGGCAGAAAGATATATAACCACTAGAGGGAGCCTTGGCTGGTTGACTACATCCAACCTGAGCCGCCATCTTGAACCGGGAGTCCCCGGCCATCTCTTCCATTCACTTGTACTGAGGTTAACTGTGTATGGCACCAATTAATTAATCATAAATTGGCGGATTCTTTTCCGATTTTGACACAGATTGGTTTATTAGAACCTTTAGACATGCAGTGATACCAGACAGGTGGACAATTTAAAGTCAAGCACCTCTGCCATATGAAAACAGCATTGCATTGAGTGGCTGACCCTTGCACACCGACACGGATTAAAGGTCTCGGCTGTTAGTTGTGTTGTCCATGAGATAATTGTCACTTCTTTTCTGCAGTGGGAGCAGGTCTGACAGACACTAGATGACACTGCAACCGTCAGTTTACAATGTTGTCAGTGGTCATGTGCACATTTCTGAAAATCTGACTGCATCACATTTCAAAACCAAAAGCAATACAATCACAAAGTGGCAGCACTCAACAAAAGATGGTGAAAGCAGTTTGCCATTTGAAATTGGATATTACATCAAGCATTTATTTTGTTATTATATGCCATACTGTGATATGTTGCACTCTGGTATTTATATTAGGGTAATGCTTTTTTATTATAGGATTTGCAAAGCATTGGATATTAGAGCCTAAAACATGATATTTTAGATGTAATATATTTCATATTAATATTAGATGCATGTGGGTCTCATCCATCTAACTGGTGTCTCTTTTACCAACTTACTAGCTCCATAAAAATTTTTGGAAGAAACATTTTCAAAGCGTGCCATTTTTTTTTTGTATTGAAGCCACATGTCTGATGTTGTCAACAAAACAAACCACATGAAAATCGCTATAAAATTCAGCGGGTTATGATTTTGTAATTTTTTTTTTATGCGTGCCCTTGCCCATAGTCTCAAGAGAAATAAATGAAGTGGAGGGGCAGGGCCGTTGCGGGATTCTTCTTTTAAGATGGCACCCACTCTGTACGACGCAGCAATTCTGTCTCCAAGTCCAGGCGACATCTCGTGTTATATAAGTCGTTATATAAGTCTATGGGGAGAGGCAGAGGTCTACTGCTTAGGGCAGAGATTCACCATCAGTGTACAGTGGGAAGTGATCCAACTTCACTTAAATGGTCTGAAATGATTTCATTTCTGCAAATAATGTATCTTTGTTCAACTATCTTTGCCAGTGACATACAGTGACAACCATTTCACTATTTCTTCCTGGGGGCTCTCAGCCAATGAAGATTCTTCACAAAATCAAACTCAAAATGAGTGCAAACCTCCACCTAACTACAAAACATGTATCTAGTTTTTGTGCCATCTTAGTTTGTTGGTGCCCCTTAAGATTTTGTTTTCAACGGTAAAATACAGTACATGCCTTGGCTCAACAAGTTTTGCGAAACACAAGTTAAGATGTCTCAAGTCCACCCTACAGTAGGAGCTGGTAACTCACATTATGCTTTTACACTCCCTCCGAGGCTGAGAGGCCCCTGATCAATGCATTTAACTGTAAAAGCTGCTTACTCCTCCTCTTGAGCCCCGAAGGACGTTTATTTCATTGTTCGCTGTAATTGGTTGAGTACAGAAAAAATGCTCATGCATACAGAAACTAGGCAGGACATGTTCACAGTATTTCTCAATACAAGAATCTAATTTATGCTTTTCTGCACTGATAAATATACTCTAGCGGCCCGATGATCGAGTGGTTAGCGCGTCGGCCTCACAGTGCAAAGGTGCAGGGTTCGATTCTGGCTCTGACCTTCCTGTTTGGAGTTTGCATGTTCTCCGCGTGCATGCGTGGGTTTTCTCCGGGTATTCCAGTTTCCTCCCACATTTCAAAAACATGCATGGCAAGTTGATGCAACACTCTCAATCGTGCCATGGTGTGATTGTGAGCGTGATTGGTTGTCCGCCTGTGTGTGCCCTGCGATTGTTCAGGGTGTCCCATGCCTTCTGCCCGAAGACCGCTGGGATAGGCTCCAGCATGCCCCGTGACCCTTGTGAAGATAAGCGGATCAGAAAATG
Organism: Hippocampus comes; assembly: GCF_001891065.2. Lineage (NCBI taxonomy): Eukaryota > Metazoa > Chordata > Actinopteri > Syngnathiformes > Syngnathidae > Hippocampus > Hippocampus comes. The sequence goes on from NW_017805139.1 coordinate 692,529, forward strand.
GATGGATGGATAAATATACTGTATAACTACAGCCGATAATGGAGAAATGGCATTTTGTGAGGTTGAAACATTTCAAACAGAGGGCCCATCTACAAGTCTTTCCACTATTCTCAATCCCCCCTCATTTGTAATAATAATGATGACTGGAAATAGCTTCCTCTGTCTCCATGAGAGGAAGGAAACATGCTCAAGGGCTGTTTTGAGACACTGTGCTTCAGGGGTCTTCTTAATTATTCACTTTAAAGCTTGTTCAGGAATGTATGGATTATCTTGATCTATGTCCAGACAGGATCTGATGTTACATTCTCGGAAAATGTGTTTCAAAAGTACGAGACAAGGCGACAAATAATCAGATGATCTACTTTTATCTCCCAGTAAGCATTTTTACAATGTTTAGTGATGTACTCATCACCATATCACTAACATTGGTAACCGTCGATGGTACTGTATATCGAGTCTACATTTTATTGGTTTGAAGTTAGACTATAAACAACTGTTACATACTAGTGTTATGTTTGCACTTTCTGTTACAGGTTGCTCCATTACCACCGCACCACTCTACTGAAGTCCGTCCGAAAGAGAGGAGCCCCGTACTCGATTTCACTTATTTCTAATAGACAATTAAAAGGCTATTCGGTATATGCCTGGTGGCCAGCTATTCTTTTTATTTGCCACCTTGGTGTCCATTAAAAGAAGGGTGTCAACAGTCCACTTCCTCCAGCGATATCCTCCGACTTCTCATCACTCCTTCAAATGCTAAATTCGAGTTGAAGGTGCAGGGTAGCAAAGACGAGCGGGGTGGGAAGCATTCAGCTCTCTGTCAACCTTGTGCAAGCCTGTGAACCCTGGACCCCCGCCCCCCTCCCCAAGCCCTCATGCTATCAGCTCACATTAACTCCCTCACAGAGTGATGCCATTATTTTTCTCCAGAGACTCTACTGACACAGAGGATTTAAAGACCCGTGAGCCCATGGCCCCATTCCTGTCATATTCCACCGGAACGGCCCCCTTTTCCACCACCAGAAAGGCTACCCCGCTTTTTAAATTAAAAGATGCATTTGGGTGAAACTGGTATCGTGATTAGGTGCGCTATGTATGCAGCGGCCATGTTAATTTGGGGTTAATGAGTCGATAATGTCGCAGGGAGGAGGAGGAGGCCAATGAAGGATGAGATTTAAGTGTGTTTGTGTAAAATAAGCTCAAGATACGAGCGCACACTACGTGATGAGATAGCACCTTGCATATGCATGCGAAAATTGGGCTTAGTGGTTCCAAACAAACTATGATCACGTACACATACACACTCTCGCATACACAAACACATGCACACAAAATTACACATCTCATTTGAGCCCCACGTGTGTCATTAGTGAATTCCAGGCTGGCAACTCCTGCAGTCTGGAGTTTTTACAGCTCTCCAATCGCACACACACACACACACACACACACACACACACACACACACACACACACACACACACACACACACACACAAGCACACACGCACACCTGTCATAAGTTAATACAAAAATGTAGGCGGAAACACAGCTAAACTTTATGAGTTCACAATATATTTTTTTTCCCCAAAGTCGGCATGAAACAAACGCAGTACACTGTGTGAGGAAGGCTCAGCTTCTTCACAGTTCAAGTGACTCAACAAATAGACAGGAAGAAGACACGGAAGAAGTCTCAAGAACCAGAAGCTCTCAAGACATTTCTTTCGTTAGCAAGCCACAGGTTAGGTCAGGTCAAGTCCAGTTCTTTGTCAAAGTGCATTCTCAAGATGGGAGGGAGACCAGGGCTTTTTGTCACATGGCTACGTTGTCACATTGCAATTATCTTCTCCACCAGAGGTCACATTTAAAAAGTGGAATGCTACTTTTCTTCCTTTCTAGGGTCAGGGGTCGTGACTGAGAAGAGAATGGCACATTGTGAGCTGAGATGGGTGCCAATTAAACCTTTTGCACAACCCAAAATAAAAACTCTTAATTTTATTTGTTTTGGAACAATCCAGATACAAATCCTCGCAACATAAGGGACTTGCAGAGCTCATCTGTGCGTGCATAAGAATTTAAAAAAAAAATGCCTTCCAAACAATCAAGGGGTCAATGCAATTTTTTTTGCTATTACAAAAGTGTTTGCCTAACTGTAAACCTTAAAGCTTGCAGGCATTGTTTAAAAGGCTCGAAGCTTTAAGTGACAAAACGATGGGTCCACTTTGGGCCATGCTATGATGACATTTCGTCAATATATACTGAAACTGAGAAACAGACAGAGGCAAAGTATGGTAAGCTAGCTAGCGGACAGCGAAACAATTGGAGAGACAGAACATGGGATCAAGCCAACAGAAATGGTTTTCCCGTCACTGTCACTTTTTAAATCGAGAAACGTTTGGCTATTGTGTTGCTGTGAAATATTGTTGCGGCATGTCGCATTGGCGATTGATTCGCTGAGTGTTAAGCGGCCTTTCAGATTACTTCACTTGCGCTGGTTATGAAGCCAAAACAACACTTTTATTCAGGCCGTTTGTCTTTTGCTGGCAGCGTTGGGAGTAATGAATTACAAAAGTAGCAATTTACAAAAACATGAAGTTTCTCAGCAACAAAGTCATGCAACATGTTACATAAACCTACTGTGCGTGTAAAGACGTTTCATTAGGAATGTGTGCCGTACTTAATATCCCCATGGACTGGGGCAAAGCACCGCACTTCAGACGTACTGCAGCTGGTCATTTAGAATCCGCTTGCTCCCCTTTGGCCCCTCACTCAAGAAAGATCCTACCTGTTTCTTCCTCGTGTCACTCCTTAACATCCAACCAAATGCCATGAAGCACTTAACTGAGCTTCCAAGTCAAAACAATTTTCGCTACATGATTATGTTTTATGTGGCCCGACTAAATGTGGTACTTTGATTACTATTGGGTTTGTGAAATACGAATTAAGCAGCAAAATCCAACCATTTATATCCATCTCAGGGTGCGGCCATTTTGCCACCCGCTGCGGACTTAAAAAGACACCACAGTTTCTCAGGGCTCAGGGAACAGCTCACCTATTTTTTTGAGGTCATGTGACATTCGTAAGCTGAGCCGTGATTGGTCGCCATTGATTGTCATTTTGTCTAAAACTATGCAAATGCCATTTTGGTCCTAAATTTTCAGGTAACAGGCTCTCAGAGTAAATTTTAGTCTTACTACTTGACATGGTCATTTGTGAAAGTGGAGAACATGCGTTCTGCATAGACATGTGGGAGTCCGTCCCAGCCAAAACAACGGATGTCGGACCACGGGAGTTAGATAAGATTACTCCACTATGGCATCCAACCAGACTCATCATGCAAAGTTAATACCACATATATGCAGACAAAAGGAATTTAAAAAATGGTTTTAGATAAGACCTCGGCGGACAAGTAGTTGCTGTGAATGTGTGTAGTGCTTTTACATGCATTTTGCGCTTGTTTTTTTTTTTTTTCGACGTCCCAAAAACGTGTTTCCCTGTCGTGTGCATGTACCCTAACATTGAAGTTGTCACAATGCACAACGTACAATACAAACTGGCAATCGTTGAAAAGAACACTTTTCAGTTGCCTGTCGTCGACTTCCCCAGGAGCTATAGAAATCAGCAACAACAAGTACGGTAAGTGAATAAATCGCTTCATCATGTAATGAGATACCGTTTCTTAAACAACAAAGAGCACACACACTATCCCTTACTCACCAGACCAGTGTGTTTCGAACAAGAGACTTTGTGAATCCAAAGGTGTGCATGTATCTTGCCAGTTAAACTGTTGCAATGGTTTGCACTCTGTAATTACTGACTAGTTATTTCTTGGAGGGTGTAGCAACTTTTTTCTTTGACATTAGTCAAAAGACTGATTAAGTTATAGTTTCTTTCTTACCTTTTGTCTTATGACATATAATTATGTCCAAAATAACGAGGAGCGCATGGAAACGCAACATAGACACACAATTATATTTAAAATAAACCAATGGCTTCACTTATTCTGTGACGCCAAAACCAAAACACAAACATGATCAATCATGAATGTGTGGCGCAGCATATCGTGTTTAATGTTTCTGGCACGGTTCTTAGTGTCATCAGGCTCAGCTTGGCTTTTTTCCAACTCCAGGTACAATGAGCTTGTGTGAGTGAGTGCGCAGCAGCAGGGAGGAGCTTGGGAGAAGTTAAGTTCTTCTATGGAATTTTTTCGAAAGACAGGTTAAAATGGGAGGTTATCAGTGTGTTTACGTTTGGGCTGAGGAAGTGTGTGTCTGGAAGATTGTGCGTGCCTGTACGCATTCATCTGGATGCGAGGGCTGGCAGCAATTACAGCGTCCTGCAAGCATTTAAGCCAGCCAACCCTAAACTGCACGGTTTACCAATTAGATAAGTAACCTTTGTTGCTTTATTTCAAAAGCAGTGTCTCTTAGTGCCAATCTCACTGTAAAACATTCTCCCTCATCCAGAGTGTGTATAACGTGCATTTTTTTTTCGCTTCCTCTCTTGACTTGGGGCTTCTCACATACCTGGGGAATGTGTTACATGGTCAACGCATTCGACCTCATCATCATTTTGTTATAGCGCAGACAACACAAAGTTCCAGCCAGAAGACTGATATCTTCATCAGACATCACAACTATATTTGTCTCTCTTTCGAAATAATCAAATCTTCCTTTCCCAACAATGAGCACCTTATGCATGCTTTTTGATAGTTAATCTGGGATGCCTCGCCAGCAAGTGTATGCCGAACAGTGGGCAGTTTGTACCATTGGGAGTGTAAACACAGACAACTGCATTGCTGCCAATCAAAGCAGCTCCTCTCATTCTCTTAAAATGCAGTGCACTCACATCTCGCATGGAGAAATTTCTGGGGATCAGAATCACAGTGATCTGTGAGTGTGCATTGTAACCGCAACAAACATTGTCAATGTCAAAGTCATTAAAGATGACTTAAATATGGCCGTCAAAATCATTTATCATGTGTCCTCCACTCCCCCATAGCTGCATCCTGGCTAAGGTGATGATTTAAAAATGATAATAACGATAGTGATAATGATAATACTATTAGTAATGTGTTAAATTATTATATCATAAATAATTTATACAATGATTCAAAGACTTTAATGCCCGCTCTTGTCCTATTGTATGAATGAAATAGTATGACATTCACTCACATGTCTGCGCAGCTCAGAATCAGCTCTAAACAAATCAAACAAAATTGTGTTAGACCAGCAGCCAAACTACTGTGCCAAACTTAGACGTGGTCCAAGAAGGCGTATAGTTCAGACGACTTTCTGCCGCCAAATTGTCAGGTGCAAGGAAAACATGATGAAGACGCATCCTTGCATAGTTTGGCGCAGAATGATACCAAACAAGCGCATTGGGGCTTGCGCCTGCACAGAAATGAGAATCGGCCAGCATTTCCGCATGCGTTGTCTACGAAGGTAGAGCCTGAAGTGGCTTGGCTGCCTCGTCACTGAACAATAGAGTAGGCGTTCAGTGTCAAACTGCCATTTTCTGGAAAAATGACCCCCTATTTAGGTTTCTTTCCAGCCACGACAAAAAAAGTTACACTCAGCTATGCGAGTTATGGAAATGGGAGCTGAATTGTTGCCTTTAAATTCACAAGTGTCCAGGTCACAGCAAGAGAGGCTTCCTGTTGCCAACCTCAACCTGCAGGGGAGCAGAAATACAGTTGGGAGAAATTGGGGAAGTCGAAGGATGAAAAAAAGTGAAAAAGGGAACTGGAAAATGAAAGAGAGAGAGAACCCGCCAAGCATAACTCACATCCATGGAAAAAAAAAAAAACAATGGAGAGAAAGACTGTGAGAAAGAGTGGGAGTGAGGGAGACCCTTGTCTTTCATCCACTGCCAAGGATTAGATTCCCCTCCAGTTATTACACTCTTCCACTGTGCTGAAAGAAGTGGATAGTTTTAGTCAGGGTCGGGGGGTTGCAGAGGGGAAAAAAAAAGAGAACTCGGCTATCTACTATTGTCATTCACCTCTGACATGTTTTGTTTCAACAGCCTCAAATTCCCCCAAAATCAGTGCTTAACAGATAATTCGGAGAAGAACAATCCCGCCTCCCCCTCTGGCGCCGAATGCTATTTTCTTTGTTTGGGACAACAAAAATTAAGCAGCAAATCAAACAAAATTGTATTAGACCAGCAGCCAACCTACTGTGCCAAACTTAGACGTGGTCCAAGAAGGCGTATAGTTCAGACGACTTTCTGCCGCCAAATTGTCAGGTGCAAGGAAAACATGATAAAGACGCATCCTTGCATAGTTTGGCGCAGAATGATACCAAACAAGCGCATTGGGGCTTGCGCCTGCACAGAAATGAGAATCGGCCAGCATTTCCGCATGCGTTGTCTACGAAGGTAGAGCCTGAAGTGGCTTGGCTGCCTCGTCACTGAACAATAGAGTAGGCGTTCAGTGTCAAACTGCCATTTTCTGGAAAAATGACCCCCTATTTAGGTTTCTTTCCAGCCACGACAAAAAAAGTTACACTCAGCTATGCGAGTTATGGAAATGGGAGCTGAATTGTTGCCTTTAAATTCACAAGTGTCCAGGTCACAGCAAGAGAGGCTTCCTGTTGCCAACCTCAACCTGCAGGGGAGCAGAAATACAGTTGGGAGAAATTGGGGAAGTCGAAGGATGAAAAAAAGTGAAAAAGGGAACTGGAAAATGAAAGAGAGAGAGAACCCGCCAAGCATAACTCACATCCATGGAAAAAAAAAAAAACAATGGAGAGAAAGACTGTGAGAAAGAGTGGGAGTGAGGGAGACCCTTGTCTTTCATCCACTGCCAAGGATTAGATTCCCCTCCAGTTATTACACTCTTCCACTGTGCTGAAAGAAGTGGATAGTTTTAGTCAGGGTCGGGGGGTTGCAGAGGGGAAAAAAAAAGAGAACTCGGCTATCTACTATTGTCATTCACCTCTGACATGTTTTGTTTCAACAGCCTCAAATTCCCCCAAAATCAGTGCTTAACAGATAATTCGGAGAAGAACAATCCCGCCTCCCCCTCTGGCGCCGAATGCTATTTTCTTTGTTTGGGACAACAAAAATTAAGCAGCGACTTCAAATCCAGCACACCACAAATCCAGCTGGCGTCTTGACTATCTCTGCCATCAGAGGACTGTGTTATCGCCAGACATTGGCTTCAGTCAGCCAGAATGGGGCTGTGGCTCACAAACACGCACATTGCTCCCTCTCAGTTTTTTCGATAGTATGAATTTTGATGTTGCAGTGTAAAAAAAAAACTTATGCTTCTTGTTTAAAAAGACAACAACAAAAATCCATCATTCAGAATCTGCCCAACTTCTTAGAATCTGAGTATGCCAGTAGAATTCCACCGATGTGCGACTGTAGAAGAATTCTTCCAGAGGAAGAGAGAAAGTGACAGTTTCCTGCATTTCTCCAAGTCGGGCCAAGGAATTCTTCACGTATGACATGCATCATTCATCCTGGTCAACTGGATGTCCAAGCATTATATCATCCACACAGAAGCTTTGGCTTGAGAGTTGACACAATATACCGGTAATGTTGCTGGACCAAGTTTCTGAGCCTTTATAGCTCACTCACTGCGGTACATTACACATAACATTACCATAACCACAATGTTCCTGAATTATTTCCAGCCACTCAACTAATTTGTATCGTGCAAAGTGTTGGTTATTATTATTAATCAGGGGTGGACATTTTGTCAGAACCGACGTTAGGTCCCTGCGTGATGGACGGCCATTTTGCTGACGAATGACAACAAACGTAATAAAAATGACGGACTAAGGACTGATGGAAATGGGGTTTTGTCTGTCAATGTAATCGTCACAAACTGGTCAAGAACTGACGGACGCCCGTTTCGCTGACAACTGACGGAAACATGCTCGTCTTTCTCGCATGTGTTGATTTGTGGGGTTGCTGAGGGAGGACTGCATTGACTACATGTGTGTGAGCGTCAATGAGAGTGAGCGATCCTGTTTTCACTATGGTCTCTGCAGAGACTGTGATGACCGGCTGTGATTGGCTTAGGAGGCGGAACCAGATGAAGTCACTTCACTTTACTTTAACAACACAAATCTACAATCGTTGTTTGAGTCTAATATCTCATGTATGTGTAATTATTTGCATTTAAAACTTTATTGCGGCACGATAGACAACTGGTTAGCACATCTGTCTCGCGGTACAGAGGTGGAGGTTTCGATTCCGGCTCCAGCGTTCCTGTGTGGAGTTTTCATGTTCTCCCCGTGCCTGTGTGGATTTTCTCCAGGTACTCCGGTTTCCCCCCACATTCCAAAAACATACATAGTAGGTTAATGGAACACTCTAAATTGTCCCTAGGTGTAAATGTGAACAAATGGTTGTTCATCTAAGTGTGCCTTGCGAATGGCTGGTAACCAGTTCAGGGTGTTCCCCGCCTACTGGATGAAAGGACGCACACTGTATGTTCTATTGTTTATTTATTGAATGTTTGTGTCAAAGAAATGATTGTAAATATTATGGAATATCTTTGTTTTAGTTTTCAGGGTATATGGTGCGGTTCTTTACCGGAGTAGACACACTGCTTGTGTGTGAAGTAGTAGGTAGTAGTAGAAGACGGAGAAGAAGAAGTGAAAAGTGGGGATGACTATCATTTTAGCAGTGATGAACTGTAATTTTAGCAGTGACAAACTAATTTAACGATGACAACAGCATGGTCAAAATAAAAATGACAGACTGGCCGACGGTCCTTAATTCGTGGTGATGATCTGTAAAGTAGTAATGACCGGCGCTGTTGACATAACAAGGACCCGCAAAATGTTGTAAATTTGCCCACCTCTGGTTATTATCTATCATTGTGCTCCTGGATGGTCAAGCGTACCATTGGCTTTGATTTTGTGGATTATTTCTATTATTCGTCCATGATAAATGGTGGGAGGAATGATCACAAAGATGATGGCAACATGTCCACTTTCATTGCATCTGAAAGACTCATCACTGCCAACCAAGATGGGAAGTGACATGCTTCGCACTGGATGGAGCCCTGAACACTTCCATCAATTCCAACTGGACTCTATTTTTGTCACCGTCACAGGCGAGCACAGACCGGCGGATCTGCAAGAGGGAGGGTCACATCGCTGTGGGGGTGGTCACAGCTGATTTCAGTAATCACCAATCAAAGAGGCTCCTTTCATTCCATTAGAAAGCAGCACACTACTCGTGCACTACAGTCTGGGCTGTGAAGTGGGCACTCAGAAACTGCCACTCCCCCCAATTGTTTGCAGTGTGATCGTTTAAAAATATAAAACAGTGGCTCCAGAGTTTTGATGCCCGCTGTTTATATACTTATGACTGAAATACGTTGCATTAGACCAGCTGTCTACTCTGTGCCGGTGTTCGACGTGGTCTGAGCAGAGGTAAGATTTTGATCGACTTTCTGCCACCAAACTCACTGCGCCAGACACTTTTTTGCCCAGCATGGTGGGGACTGGTCTGCAAAATTGACAAACAGGCGCAGTGAGCCTTGCACTGATTCAGAAATAGAGCCCTTGGAGTTAAAGTGAACAAAAAGAGTTCTTTGCCCACATAGGACTAAATCAGATCATCATCTCAAAAAACTTGGATGGCGTTGACGTGTTGAGTGACACAAATTGAGTGTGTTTAAAATGGAATCTATATATATCCAAGCATATTCGTCAAGTTTTCCTTTAACGGTGTTACTGGAATCAGGGTTTGTACAGTAAATGTAATACAGCCCCCATACCTGTGATTACATGCTTGAGGAAAACACTCTTTGTAATCAAATCCATAAATTATACAGGTATATTATACAGAGACATAAATCTGATGCTGAATTAAGTCATCTGTCGAAGTGATTGATTATTTGATTAGGAATACATTTTGGCAGAGAGTAAAAGAGTAAGGGAAAGGCAGGTCCTGATAGTTGACATTCCCCCCCCCCCCAGCCCCCCTTCCAACACATTCCTGGACAGGCCCTCTTCCTCGACACTTCCTCCCCCGCTCAGCCAGTCCTGGAGGTCAAGTTGACAAGTGTCACATTTGAGCCTCACGTGGGCCGACTATATGGCCTTCACTCCTCACAACGTAATTACACACATTAGTGATGGAACACATCCACTTGTTCCACTCTGAGGAAGAAATTCCGACTAATGGCTAATTAGGGGGAATTATCTGAGTATGAAATTCAACCAGCGCATACGGTGGTCCACAAACGGAACATACTGTCTGCACAGCAAAGTCAAGTATGGTGAGCTTTGTATGACAAGGGAAACAACACCCGTGTCACCAAAAGCCTTGGGGCTGATGACTGAACTGCAATGTAACTGTATTGATGTCAAAACTCCTTAATATTGGACAAAAAATACACTTACTCTAGGTTGCGTCTCTCATGCGGCCTTTGCGAAAATGAGATGATTCCGTGATGAATACGCAAATATTGCTGACGCACAAAAAAGGCCGCCGCAGCTTGGGAAAACAAGGCGAGTGTTGCTTTTCCAACGTAAACACATTTTGAGTCATTCCACATTGCATCCACAGTCACAGCACAGGGTACGCTGTCCTACATTTTGTCGAGTTAGTCCCTTTCAACATCTGCAAAGAATCTTTAAGTTCAGCAGCATGGCAGGATTCCATTAAAAGCCAAATTGCGAGTTGGCAGTAACTCTGAGGGAACAAAGGAAAGCCACAGCTAGTCCTGTAATTTAAACCTTATTTTAAATTGTGAAGGTCTAACAACATGGACTAAGGCAGTGCATTGGGAAGACGCAGAGAACGGCAGGACAAGCGAAACGCGAAATTACGAGTGCGTTCAATAAACATGAAAGGCGAGAGAAGACATAAAATCAGTAGGTGGAGCTGACAAAAACTCAGGCATAAAACTGATGATGAGGTCGGAAAACTGGGGGACACGTGATCTGATCTTGTTTTTGATCACACGGTAAGGATGAGGACTAATCTCTCATTACTCCTACGAGGGTTCATTTCCATAATGACGCAGCTTCGGGGGGGAAATGGGCACTTTGTACCACCCTTAAGCTTCACTTCATATGTCTAAAGGGAGCAATTCGGGGGCTGGACAACCAGTCACCCCCCCAAGTCATGATGAAACTCATCTCCAAAATGCAAGTGGCTAAGGTCAGTGTCATGGTCGTCAATATGCAGAGGTGTCAAGTAACAGAGTAAAAATACTTTGTTACCTTACTTCAGTAGAAATTTCCAGTACCGTATTTTCTGCACGATAAGGCACTTTGCATTATAAGGCGCACCTTCAATGACCGGCCTATTTTAAAACTTTTTTCATATATAGGGTGCACTGCATTATAAGGTGCATAGAATAGAAGCGACACTAGTGGCTGTGGTTTTGCTATGCATCCACTAGATGGAGCTACGCTAATGGGAATATAATACAATACAGCTTTTTTTTTTTTATATAGAGCCTTCACAACCGCTGCAGCACTCAGTAATTAGTCCACATGGCTCTTTAATGTTGAACGAATATTTTTGACCTGACTTTCGCCTCAATGCATTTTTTCCCCCTGGCTTTACTGTTTTACTGTTTGTAGTTTTGAAACAATTTATTATACTTTTGCTTGAGTCAGAAGTTTGAATTGAAGCTCCTTTGAAAGTCTTTTTAAATCCTAATATTTATATTTCTACTTGAGTAATAGAGGTCATGCCAGTCTGCCAAACATCATGCCAGTGATACAATGACATTTTTCAAATGGCCAAATCGAGACAATTATTTCCCGTTTTTTATTGTGTCAGTTCACATGTAAACAGCCCATTAACCTCGGTCGGACTGACAGTACATTAATGAAAGCGAGTGCCACTGCTCAGGCATTAGGTTGGTGAGCTTGACTGGATAACGGAAGATTTGAGGAGAAAGTCTGGAAACATACAGTACTTGGAACTTCATTTTTCATTTTGGTCAAACACGTTAGCACAAATTCGAGTGTATTTGGCAAGAAGTGGTCAAAACAGAAAAAAACAAGGTCTGATAGTTTAGCTGCACTGACAAGCCACTGGGATGAAAAGTTTTGAATAAACTAACCAATCAGCATTATGAGCAATTAGACAATATTAAAAAGACAAGCATTGTTTTAAAAAAAAATCTACCTAATAATGCTTAGTTTTCACTGTCAGGGGTATTGCATTACATCATACAGAGGGCTGTGTCTGTTATTGGGATTCTGATTCTTAGAAACAACTCTTAGAATGATGCAGTCGAAACATCACTATGTTTGGAAAGGAACATTTCCTCTACTCCCACATTGGTTATCAGTGTACTTTGCAAGTGGTCAAATTGTGGCCAGTCAGTTTCGGGCTTGTGTTAATAACACAAACTTGGTTTTGTTAATCCTCGAAGATTTTTATTTCTTTTTTTGCTGCTTTCACATCAAATTGCAACAACATGATGCAATATAGGCTTAGACGTGGAAAAACAGAATCATCGCAACTGTATTGGGAAAACAAATCGCCTTCCAACGCGTCAGTCAGTGTCTTTAGAAGGTTGTGCTGAAAAAAGGGGCATGATGGAAAATATTTGAGGAAATGGCGACGGGTTAATGGGCCAACCCTTGATGTAGAATTCCATAGCCTAATGTGTCTCAGTCAGGCATAAGAGCAAGAGTTGTAAGCGTGCCAGAAAGCAGGCGACTAAGGTTTAGGCAGGCACATCCAAGCTTCTCACAGCGTAATTTGGATGTCTACTGTTTGCACAATTTTTACATTGGCCCTAATCATACCTCTGGAATTGATTCTTTCTGGATTTTGCCCTGGAATCTGATTTTATATTCGTGTTCGTTGTCTGATGTGTACTCAAGAATAACAGAACCCCAACAGAACGTTTACCAAAGCTTGTCAAACAGTGTCAACTAACACGGAATACTTTGCAAGCCCACTTCAACAGCACTTTCTTAAAACTGTCTCCCAAACTTTCAAGAATGTCAGCTCCTCTCTGTGTGTCTTAACTATTAACGGTGATATGTTCAAACATGTATCAAATGTCACTCTCCAGAGTCAGTCAGACCCCACCAGCACCCCACTCCCGCCTCTTTTGCAGCGAGACCCTGCTCCCCCTCACCTTCCCAACTTCCCAACATTCCTGGGCTGTGCCCCATCAGTCAAAGAGCCAATTCATGGGGTTAATGCTGCAGTGAGTAAAGACAGGGCTTTGAGACACGATTGTTTGGCTGTTACCTTGCTTAGCTTACAGAAAGAAACCACAAAAATATGATGTGTTGGGCAGGGGGGGTGCTTCTTCTCTTGCTGAAGTGCCACATCCGGCTCGCTGACCACCTACTTGTATCCGCCAAACAAAGCGTACCCTAACTGTATGGATGGCTGGAGTTTTCTTTCATTTGGTATTTTGTTAGAGTTTGCACAGGTAGAATTAGGCCTAACAGGGCTTTTGCGCTGTTGTGCGCCATTGTGGGATATAACATGGCTATTTCACGGCCAATCGAAGCAGCATCCCTTATTTGCATTAAAATTAGGATGGTGGGAGCGCAGTACCCCCGAGTACACCGTGCTTGACATTGCGGAAACAGAAATAGACTTGTCGGGGTCCGTGCATGACATTGGCAGGTTGACTGCAAGATCACCACTTATGGATGATTTAGTCAAATGCGCATGTGACATGGGCAATTGGAGACCGTTTGCACCCATGACCGTGTGTGTAGACTATACATCTACTTCAAAAATGTATCTGGATCCAGATTATTCTATTTTTTGCAGCCACTTGACAAAACAAAACCGAGTAAATTATGCACAGCATTTTTTCAGTTTACGCTGGTCAACAGCAAATTGTATTCTGAGATGGCTTTATGTGTCCCTTAAAGTGTTTCTGATGCTGATTTAAAAAATGTCTTGACCTCTTTTCTAGTGCATTATATTTTTTTAGCTATTTTCATTTTTTCATTTTTTTGTTTTTAAATTTGACCTATAATATAAAGTTTTGCAGTACGAATTGTACCATGTGTTGTAATTTACAACTATGATGTTTCAGAAATTCCACCTGTTGCTAAACCTAACCCTTAATTCATAGTTTTTCCAAAATATATTACTATATTACATATGAGTAGTAGCAGCGGTATTATGAAAGCCTGAGGGCGGCATGTGGAAACTGGTCAGCACGTCCGCCTCCCTGTAGAATGGTCCAGAGTTTGATTCTGGGCCCCAACTTTCCTGTGTAGAGTTTGCATATTCTCCCCATGCCTGTCTGGGGTTTCTCCAGGTACTTCGGTTTCCTCCCACATTTCAAAAACATGCATGGTAGGTTGATGGAACACTCGAATGTGTCCCTAAGTGCGACTGTGAGTGTGAATGGGTGTTCACCGATGCTCCCCCTCACCTTCCCAACTTCCCAACATTCCTGGGCTGTGCCCCATCAGTCAAAGAGCCAATTCATGGGGTTAATGCTGCAGTGAGTAAAGACAGGGCTTCGAGACACAATTGTTTGGCTGTTACATTGCTTAGCTGACAGAAAGAAACCACAAAAATATGATGTCTTGCTTAAGTGCCACATCCGGCTTGCTAACCACCTAGTTGTATCCCCCAAACAAAGCGTAGCCTAACTGTGTGGGTGGCTGGAGTTTTCTTTCATTTGGTATTTAGTTAGAGTTTGCACAGGTAGAATGAGGCCTAACAGGGCTTTGGCGCTGTTGTGCGCCATTGTGGGATATAACATGGCTATTTCACGGCCAATCGAAGCAGCATCCCTTATTTGCATTAAAATTAGGATGGTGGGAGCGCAGTACCCCCGAGTACACCGTGCTTGACATTGCGGAAACAGAAATAGACTCGTCGGGGTCCGTGCATGACATTGGCAGGTAGACTGCAAGATCACCACTTGCGGGGGATTTAGTCAAATGCGCATGTGACATGGGCAATTGGAGACCGTCTTGCACGCATGACCGTGTGTGTAGACTATACATCTACTGAAAAAAGGAATCTGGATCCAGATTATTCTATTTTTTGCAGCCACTTGACAAAACAAAACCGAGTAAATTATGCACAGCATTTTTTCAGTTTACGCTGGTCAACAGCAAATTGTACTCTGAGATGGCTTTATGTGTCCCTTAAAGTGTTTCTGATGCTGATTTAAAAAATGTCTTGACCTCTTTTCTAGTGCATTATATTTTTTTAGCTATTTTCATTTTTTCATTTTTTTGTTTTTAAATTTGACCTATAATATAAAGTTTTGCAGTACGAATTGTACCATGTGTTGTAATTTACAACTATGATGTTTCAGAAATTCCACCTGTTGCTAAACCTAACCCTTAATTCATAGTTTTTCCAAAATATATTACTATATTACATATGAGTAGTAGCAGCGGTATTATGAAAGCCTGAGGGCGGCATGTGGAAACTGGTCAGCACGTCCGCCTCCCTGTAGAATGGTCCAGAGTTTGATTCTGGGCCCCAACTTTCCTGTGTAGAGTTTGCATATTCTCCCCATGCCTGTCTGGGGTTTCTCCAGGTACTTCGGTTTCCTCCCACATTTCAAAAACATGCATGGTAGGTTGATGGAACACTCGAATGTGTCCCTAAGTGCGACTGTGAGTGTGAATGGGTGTTCACCGATGTGTGCCCTGTGATTGGCTGGCAACCGGTTCAAGGTGTCCCCCGCTCTTGCCCTCCTGCTGAGATCAGCTCCAGCACGAGCTTTGTGAGGATAAGCGGCTCGAATAATGGATGGATGGATGAAAACCTGATGTGCTAGAGAAAAAAATAAGGGCAGATTTGGAATCAGCTAAAAAAAATAAAATAAAAAATACTTGCATCACTGATTAAAAATAGGTGCAAAAAAATTGTTGGGTGTTATTTATATTTCAATATTTTACGGAAAATATGTAAATATCTATAAAGATGCTGATTGCAGTTTGTATCGTTATGCCTTGGCTGAGGTTTGTGCTGGACAGAATGCCTTTCTCATTGGTAGGGGGAAAGTGACACACAACAGCCAAGCTCCTAATTAAAGTATCCATCCATTTTCCGAACCGCTTTATCCTCACTAGGGTCGCGGCCTAATTAAAGTAAAACATCATCTCAACTCCTGTGCATGAAAGAGAGCAAGTAGTAATGCCATACAATGACAAGATGGGCAGTGGACTTAAAAAATGACTGACAAGAAAGAAAGTAGAATGCTGTTACTTGATTTTGGTATGAAATAAGAACTTTCATCCATCCATCCATTTTCTGTACAGCTTCCCCTCACTAGGGTTGCAGATGGGCTGGAGCATATCCCAGCAGACTTCAAGGGGCAGACTCACATTCACACCTACAAACAATTCCGTCTTCAATTAAAATTAAAACCTGAGTAATATATTTTGCCAAGTACCAGAAAGGCACAACACATTCTAACCTTTTGCTGTTTGGCAGCAGTGTTGACCACCCTGCACCCGTATAACAAACAACTAAAATCAAGTCAACTATACGTATACCAATCCATACATGCGCGTTTAGTCATGAAATGCCAGAAAAGGCAACAACCCGCTTCCGTTTAACCCACGCATGCATGTGCGTGAGTGCATGCGTGTTTGTCCTCATAGAACCCCTATTTGAACACACTGAAAAGATCTTATCAGCGAGTCATGGAAGAAATTCTTCTGTCTCTCCCTGTCTCACTTGAAGACACACACGATCACACACAAACACACAGACACGCACAGACAGAGACAATAAGAGCTGAATGATAAAAATTGATGGAGTCACATGAGGGATAAAAGTCTACTAGAGTTTCGTTTTTAGAGTTGTGCCGTGTGCGGTGGTTTAAAGGGAACGTTAACTGATTGAATGATAAAAGAGGCCAGGGCAAAGGTATGTATGGGCCACACCCTGCTGCTGCTTTTTAGTTCTAAACCTCGAGCAAATAGCTGGTTCAAAGAAGAAGCCAAAGCACATTTGTTGTGTGGAAAAGATCACAGGCTATTTAGTGGAAGACTCACAATAGATTCAAAGGAGACACCAAATGTTTTTTAACTTGGCCTCTTCATTGACAACATAACATGTTGAGCTGGAAGGGAAAAATAATTTAAACACCTGTATAGCCACAGGAGCATCTCATAAAGTGCCGAACAAAGTCTGAGACGAGAACAATATGCAGATCTGTTTGTTTCTTGTGTGTACCGCATAAAAGTTCCAGCTCTGGGCTCCACTAGGAGCGCTCGTGGGGTGCGGTGTGGGGGGCAGGGGAGCTGAGACCACACACAGGCGTTCTCTCTCACAAACACGACACGCAGCATGTCTGTAAGGAAACTAATCTAGCTCTGCTCATGTCGCCAGGCACAATCAGTGGCGCCTCCTGTTACGGTTCACCTTGAAAACAATGACCAAATCACCATCAAAAGTCGACTCCCTCGCAACCTTCATTTAACTTTGTTCAAAAACATCCCTATATTTTGTGTGTTTCATTCAAATCATTAATGCATCATTTTAGAAATCAAATCACAAAATGAGGAAAACAATCATAGTTTGGATTATGAGTTTGAAATGTGCATGTTGACTTTTTGCACTTCCTAAACAGGGCCACATCAACCAGTGTAGTCTGTCGCTTCTTAGTAGATAAATGACAAACTTCTAAACATTCACACAGTTTAAATAAAACGGTGATTGCTGCAAACTCTTTAAGCGCTCATCCTAAGGGATACTGCATTACTAAAAGCAGCATTCAAGATTCAAAACATGTCCAACAAGAAGAATACAGCCCAGACCTACAACAAGGCCCATCCTAATTGCTGAATATTCCTGATGCTTTTAATTTCGGTGAACTCTTGACATTTGACCCTTTTAAACAGGAATGAGCAATTTCAACATGCTTTCACCTTTCTCCTACCTAAATTTGATGCAGCTCACGGCACTTCTATGCAAACCATTCAGAGAATAAATTCAGAGAAAAAAGAGATGGAATAATTTCTGAGAAAAAAAAATTGAATTCTCTGCAAATAAATCAGGCATAATACTAAAGGCAAAACACTACCCATAAATTAACATGTTAATTATAAAAAAAAAAAAATCATTAATGAATAATGTCCCATAATTTGGGGAAAACAGAATTTTTGAACATTCATTTATAATAGAGCTGTGAATGGCATCTAATATTCCAATCCACTCATTGGGTTGATGTCGGCAAACAATTTGATTCATAACGTTTGCATTTTTCTGAAAAAAACGTGTCATAGACACAAGAGAAGAAGAAGTATACTAAAGAAGCTAGTACGTAAAAGCACTGAACCAATAAAGTTACACAAACTTTAGTTTTTAAGTATAGTTTAGATAGATAGTTTAAAAATGTATTTCTTTGATTTCTTTTACGGGGGACACTGCAGTGTGCTATTGCAGCACAGGTGAACACGCACCACAGAGCACTTGAAGGCTGCTTCAAAATCATCTGCGTCTCTCAGACAACAGATACATTTTAGTCATTTGTGATCCATGGAGGAGACAGATTTCTAGATGAGTTGAAAAAGTTTGGGAAACCTTGCAATACACTTCAAAGTTTGGGCAGAGTTCTCTTCAGTACGTCACCATGACACTATCAGATATCTTGTCCAAAACCCCATAAAACTAGTGAGCTCTGCATGTGGGGAGGGGGATGGGGTGGGGGCGGGGGTTCTCAATGACTTGAGGATCTCTCAGAGCCCCGCAACAGGCGGCCTCCAACACTCGTGACAAGACAAGACAGTGATGAATACATCAGCTGTACATCGGACATGTCTGGGATGCCGTGACAATATGACGCAGACTTCATAGGTGCCCATCCATCTTTCAGCACCAGTCCGGACAGACGTGATTGAGTGGGTTTGTGGACTTTTTTTAATACTACACGGACCTCTCTGGTCGATGTCAGCACTTAAACAAATAAAGCTCCAGTTTCATCATCTAGAGGGGGCTGTTTCCTGGCCAAGTGCAACGCTAAGCTGCCCTTTTCCACATATACACACACAAATTCTACACCTAAGCCAGATCACAAACGCCAGGCTTCCCCGCCCCCAAAATACAAGTCTCTTTCCACTGCTCAATTGCCGAGAGGAATGGAGGGATTTGAGGGAAGAAAGAGGGGGATGGGTGCTCGGAGAGGCAAAGGGGATTGGGTGTATGCGTGGGGATCTTATTGCAACTTCATCCTAGTGAAATATTTGGCTGTGGTGGAGAGGAAAAGAGAGATGGGGAAAGGGGGAGTGGAAGGCTACTTTTGCAGCATCAGGGTAGCGAGAGACCCCAGACCTCCACAAAGTCTCCCATGCCGAACTGACAATAGAGGCTTTATGCTGCAGGCTTTGAGGTTATCTTAACAGCCTTCGAAAATAGGAAGGAAGGCACAACATTGCAACACCGCCACAACTTATCACTCCATGCAGATGTTCTCGGGGGGGTCTTTGCACATACGTCTCACACAAAAACACACAAATACTTTTTGCCGTGAATACTTTCAAAGTACATGAGAGAATGTATGTATGCAAACAAATACAAGCACCCAGCCAGGACAGGAGTAGACAAACATGAATATTTGCAATTAAAACGACTGCAATGTACTTCACCTGTGTCGTCGGTCGGTGTGATGGGAGAGGACGGAGTTTCAGTGTAAGACAGTATAGAGTCTGAAAAATGGTGCAAAAATGGAAAGCGCGTTACAAACTTGTGCAGCTGTTTGGATGAATTGAAACATTTTCCCTTCCGGTTCACATTCATTTAACGATTACGGCGACATGTCTTGGTCAACACAATATGAGACAACTGGACCTTAAACATGCCTGATGTTGTGTAACTGGAAATTAGACCAAATGTTTGTGGCCAAAATCAATCATTTCTCAAGTCACACCAAGCTTTGCATGACGTTAGATAGCGCATAACCTCATTTCAGTCGAAACACTTAGTCTATTTACAAATAATGACTCCTCTTAGCAAGGTTTTTTTGTAAGAAATAAACACATTCCGTGATGCTCAACACACTGCAGTACATTCAAAGCGTCTCGATACAGTTTGTGTTCTGACTTTCTGTCAAGGTTAAGGCAGAGTTATTTACTATTGATGTTACTACTATTGACAAGTGTTAAGGGTTAAGAATGTAAGATATTAAGAGGCACGTTATAATTTCCACGCATCATTGCAGTTAATAGTGTCATTTCTTGTGCACTGCACTGATAGCAGGCACTAACGTAAAATTTCTGTCAATCATTTTTCATGATTATTATTTACGATGGTAACATCTTATTTCTTTGGAATAATATTCATCTTTTGGTTCACACCAAAATCAGAAAATGTGTCTTGAAAAATGTATTCATCCTTCTATTTTCTGTAACATACTGCTTATCGCGGGTGACCGGTTAAAGTTAGCAGCCAGTACCTAGACTGTAGTTTCATATGCTTTGTAAACACTCAGTGGCAACATATGATTACGGATCAGATTCATCTCTAGTCAAACTATTTTTCAACCTGTAATTTTACTTGCAACCTATGATGTCAACCACAGGAGAGAATGTGTCAGGCTGCTCTGGCTGAAAGACGACGCTGCCTGTCATTTACTGCTTTGTCGTGTGTCTGCTGCCAAACTCACCCAGTGGCTTGTGTTCATCCGAATGGGACACCGAATATGGGGGAGGAGGTGACTCTGCAACAAAACACACCAACATTTGCAAAGTTGAAATCATCACCTAGAATATGACAATGTTTCATGGGGCAGTCGGTGTTGTTGATCATACTCATGTATAATTGAAATAATACATGATTTATGCAGTTTAGCGAACAGCACAAGTCGTGCACTTGCAGGCTCGATGCCTTCAAAACGGAGCTGACACGGAGTGTGCGGCCCCTTTAAGAGCACAGGCAGTAATTGCCGAGTCCTCTGTCAGATACCCAGCGAGTCAGTCTGGCGCCAGCTCTATGCAAACTGTATATTATCGGCACTCCTTCACCTAAATAACAAGAAGAGGACCTCCTTGACAGAGGGAGACAGCAAGGGGGAGGGAAAAAAAAAGAAAAAACAAGAACCGCGTTGCAATTTGAGAGTGACCTTCAATCGGATCGTGTTGCCTGCAAGTTTTTGGGAGAGAATTTAAACAGCCTAAAACAGATGCGTTTGAATGTCTGGGGGAATAAAAAAAGTTATTTAAAATGAATAATAAAAATAATGTAAAAAAAGAATTGGCTGTGGTCGCTTCTTTTGTGTCCCTTCAATGGTTGATGGTGTATTCTTATTCACTGAATTGGGACTTGAAAGAAAAAAAAACGTTGATTCTTTAACAATGTACAGGAATAACAACATGCTAGTGTATGAGAAGGGTTAAGCATGTATTTAATATCCTTGATATCAGCTAAAAATCCATGTACTCGTATACAGTTTGTGTTTACAAGTACTGTCCTGTTTTAACAGGATACACACCTCCCCAAATTATTTGATGGTTTAATGTTAGATAGATAGATAGATAGATAGATAGATAGATAGATAGATAGATAGATAGATAGATAGATAGATAGATAGATAGATAGATATTCACATCAGCTAAAAATCCATGTACTCGTATACAGTTTGTGTTTACAAGTACTGTCCTGTTTTAACAGGATACACACCTCCCCAAATTATTTGATGGTTTAATGTTAGATAGATAGATAGATAGATAGATAGATAGATAGATAGATAGATAGATAGATAGATAGATATTCACCTGGCCCACATAACCTGCTGTAGTGGTAAGGGTTGCAGCACACCTTCCCATCGTCCCCCCCTTCAAAACTTTGGCAGTGGTGGAGCACTTTGAGTCGGGCTGAGGGCGGCAGGTCGCTCCATCGGTACATCAGACCCAGGAGGTACTGAGGCGAGACATAATGAGCCCCCAACCAAAGCTCAGTGCCCGGCACCATGACGCATTCGCTCGGCACCCCTCCTTTGGACTCCACAGCCTTCAGCAGCGGATCCAGACTTTTCTCCGGCAGTCTTTTGAGAAAAGCGTAGGCAATATTCACGAGGTCACACTCACAAGAACCCCTGTTGTCTTTTGGGGTGACCGTGTGGGGGCTGCGAGGTCTGCGATCCCACTCCCCAAACAAACAACAGGTCACCGTCCTGTCCACCTCCTGTCCACGGCGAGAGCCTGTGCGACCCGAGGCACCCGGGTCGTCTTCAGCCTGCTCCCCCTCCTCCTTCTCCACCACCTCCCCCGCGGGGTCTCCCCCGGCGCGTGTCACCGGCCCCTGTTCCTTTCTGGGCAGCCCGGAGCCACACGGACATCCTCCCTCAGCTCGGCCGCTTCCATCGCTCTGAGTGAGCGCACGGCTTCTCCACAGTCGCCGTACGAGCCCGGAGCGTCTCGACCTGAACATACGACAACCTAGACCGTCCCGAATGCGTCGCGTCGGTCCCGTCCGGCTCTCGGAGGGTGCCACATGGGTTGTTTTGTTTTTTTTTTAGACTCGGCGGCCGAGACGTGCGGATGGTGCGCGGTGCGCCCAACGTGCGCAGCCGAGGGTGGCCGTCCTCGGGCTCTCGCGCAGCATTTGGGAGAGAAAGTGTTCACTTCGACATCGTAGCTCCACGTGAAACACGCACACGTTGAACATTCAGCGACTAAACTTAATCGAAACTGAACTCATTCAAGTCCACATCCTGCACACAGTCCTCGAACCGTTCCAGGGGCACTATCACTATCAATTGACAGCTTCTAAACAGCAACATGTGCAAGATTACATCCAAGATCCTGCCAGGAGTTTGCCTCCCGCTTTGGAAATTCCGCCATCCATATACCTCCACTCCGAAGTAAATCCCGAGTCAGCAGAGATCCCGTAATAATCCTGCAACAAAATCCGAAGATCAGGCGGCACACTGGAGTTCTTATTTATTTAAGGATAGCTTCCGTTCTTTCAAACTGAGTTGCAATCGTCCCTCTTCAGCCCCGTGCAACCAAGTCCTCCTCGGGCACACACACGCAATCAAAACACACGCATGCATTCCACACACGCGGCATCATGTCAGCTATAGCAACGAGAGTCTTGTTCCGCATGTATTTTCAGAATAAAAGAAACCTCCAAGGCATGCGCACGGTCTACATAACGGAAGCCGACTCGCTGTAGTCAATGCAGGACACTGGCGTGCGAAAAGCACATTTTCATTCATAGAAACTGCAAGATCTCCACTTGCGAATGGTGTAAAGTTGGCCACTGGGAAGTGGGCTCTTTGGGATGAACTTCCACCTCCAATCATGCGTTTGTGTGTGGCAATCACCTAGCCTCACCCATTGTTGTGGAAAGGGTGTACTTATGAATATACATTTAAGATGATTTACAATGATTCAGAGGGACTGATGCACGCTATTGTCATATTTACAAATGAAATACAACGACATTCACCACACTTGTCCGCAGAGTTCAAGTGCAATGATTTGAATATATGTGTGTGCCATTGATTTCAAAACGGCAAATACAATGTAGATCGGTGGTCTGCAATCTGCAGCTCCATAGCCATATACAGCTCTGTCATCCTAATGACTCGGCTCTGCGTGGCTTGGAAAAATAAATTACAAGTGTCCGATTGAAAAAATATTACAATAAAATAATTTACATATTGTATTAGTTTTTTGTCGCTCAAAATATACATCACACTCTCTGACAGCCCTGCAAATTGGCGTACAAAATAGGCATTTGGAGTCCTGTCGATCTTCGCATCTACAGATGCATGAGAGCATCTATTCTCCACCATGAACAATGTTAAAAACAAACACCTGCGTAAAGATGATGACTTCCTACAGCCCTGATTTACCGACACTGTATGCAGAAGTCCCATTCAGTAGGGAAAATAAATATTCATTGTTCAGTGAAATACTGCTCTTTTTTTCAGTTGTATTTTTAAATTCAGGCCAAGGCTCCGCTACACGTTCCGAAAGGATGACTGCTCATTTTGTTTGCTCGAAATTTAGCTCTAGAAGTTTTCTCGAAGTTCAGCTTTTTAATTCATTTGAAAGATACTTTCAACTCTGCAGTTTTTCTTTATTTATTGTAAGCGCTCAAAATGTGTTAATTGTGGTGTCAAAAGGTGTTTGCGGCTTCCAGTGTTGTCTTTTCCGTGGAAACTGGGTCAAAATTGGTCTTTTCGGTGTAAAATGTTGCCGACCCCTGGTCTCGATGGAGATACATTTATCCCTGAGGTGCTAGTTACAATAAGACCGACTTGTAGCTAGTGCTTTTATTTTGAAGTCTCCTGACTCGCGCGTGTGTGCTCGCGTGTGCGTGCGCGCGTGTGTGTGTGCGTGTAAGTGTAAGCGTGTGTGTGCGTGTGTATGCGCGCGCGTCTCGTTTGCGCTCTCTCTCTCTCTCTCTCTCTCTCTCTCTCTCTCTCTCTCTCTCTCTCTCTCTCTCTCGCACGCACACACTCAGCGCGCGCGTGTGAGTGTGGGTGTGTGTGGGTGTGTGTGTGTGCGTGTGGAGCTGTGGAGCCATTGGCTGATTCCCGTCATCATGTGCCAGTCTAGACGCTTTGGCGGCGGAGAGACGCAGTGACTAGTGGCGCAAACGGTTTCAAGTTTCTCAACTCTTTAAAAGTCTTAACATCCTGCTCTGCTTCAAGGGGAAAAACATTGTAGTCATCACAAGAACCAATTCAGTAAAGACAAAAATTCTGCTAAAATGTGGCAATCTCATTCATTTACCACAATCTTAGAAAGAGCTTTCAGGATCCTTTGGTACATGATATGCTGTCGGACTGTACATCAGCGCTAAAAAAGATTACCGGTATAATAAATACAACAAAATAAAATACACTCGTATACAAAACCAATTCCAATGAAGTTGTGATGTGTTAAACACAAAAGAAATATGAATACAATAATTCGTAAATCATGTTCAATCAGAATTTAAATGAATACACTACAAAGACAGGATATTCAATGTTCAATCTCATAAACTTTATTGTTTTTAGCAAATATTCATAACTGAGAATTTTATGGCTGCAAAACGTTTTTAAAAATCTGGGGCAGGTGAAAAAAAAGACTGAGAAAGTTGTGAAATGCTCATCAAACACCGGGTTGAAACATCTCACAGGTGAACAGACTCACTGGGAACAGGTGGGTCCTATGACTGGGTATAAAAAGAGCTTCCCAGATATACTCAGTCATTCACAAGCAAAAATGGGGCGAGGTTCACCTCTTTGTAAATGTCTGTCTGAGAAAATAATCAAACAGTTTAAGGACAATGTTCCTCAGTATCATCAAAAGGTTCATAAAACCAACGTCACTAAATACAGCTCGGCGCTGCATCCGTAACTGCAACTTAAAACTCTCCTCCACAAAGTAAAAGCCATTCATCAACAGCACCCAGAAACGCTGCTGGCTTGCTGGGCCCAAGCTGATCTAAGATGGACTGATGCAAAGTGGGAAAGTGTTCTGTGGTCTGATGAGTCAACATTTCAAATAGTTTTTGGAAATTGTGGACTTGTGTCCTCCTGGCCAAAGAGAAAAGAACCATCCAGACTGCTATGGATGTAAAGTTCAAAAGCCAGCATCTGTGATGCCGTGGGGATTTGTTAGTGTAATGCCAATGGCATGGGTAACTCACCCATCTGTGATGGCACTATTAATGCTGAAAGGTATTTTGGAGAAACAGATGCTGCCATCTAAGCAATGTCTTTTTCATGAGCGCTCCTGCTTATTTCAGAAAGATACTGCCAAGACACATTCTGCATGTGTTACAACAGCATGGCTTCGGAGTAAAAGATAGCGAGTACTTGACTGGCCTGCCTGCAGTCCAGACCTGTATCCCATTGATAATTTGTGGTGCATTATGAAGCGTAAAATACGACAACACAGACTGTTAAACAGCCGAAGCTATACATCAAGCAAGAATGGAAAATAATTCCACCTAAAATGCTCCAACAATGAGTATCCTCGGTTGTTTATTGAATGTTGTTAAAAAGAAAATGTGATGTAACCCAGTGGTGTTGCAGCTAAAAACTTCAAAGGTCATTATTATTTGCTAAAAACAATAAACTTTATCAGTTTGAGCATTAAATGTATTGTATTTTTAGTGTGTTCAGTTAAATATAGATTGAAGATTATTTGCAAATCATTGTATTCTTTATTTATGTTCAACTTCATCTCAACTTCATTGGAATAGGGTTGTCTATTAGAACACAACTGTTAGATCGTAAAGCGGGATACACTTCAACTAATTGAAGTGTATCTTGTTAGTTATGTATTTTTAAATGATTTTTTAATATCATTAATGTACTCCAAATTAAGTAATATGCTCCACCTTAAAACATACTTAGCTGCACAACCCATAATGACCAAAACTAAAGGAATAGTACACCATTCGCAGCAGTAAAAAGTTAAGTTAAACGATAAATAAAAACGATTATCATGCAGCGAAACAGCAGTCCATGTGGAAAAAGGAATAAAAAGTCAATTCAGCCAGGATACAGGAAGGAGATTTTCCCATTTTCTTTATTGCAATTGGAAACAGCTAAGCAGTTTTGGCGGAACACATGTACCAATGCTCTGCAAGCTGTCCAGCCCGCAGTGACTGCTTCAATCCCCTTTTAAAAGGAGCTCCCCTGAGCTCCGGGCCAATCAGGTACGAGTTGCACTTGGCCATTCCCAGGTGGTTGCAATTACCTTCCTCTGAAACAATTTCTGTCGACAAAACACATAAAGTATCACACATTGACATCACACAGTAACAATTTTGGATGGAGAGAAATGTGCACCTTTCTCCCCATCCAAAATCCCCCTAAAAGGAACTAAGAACCAAGTGCTATGTTACAAAAAGAGTGACGCACAATTAGAGTTGGTAGGCTACTCCGATGCCGACTGGGCAAATGATAAAGAGGACAGAAAGAGCACCACAGGCTATTGCTTTAGTCTGTCACAAGGGGGTGCTATTGTCTCATGGAAGACAAAGAAACAACAGACAGTTGCACTTTCAACTTGTGAGGCTGAATATGTTGCACTGGCGGCTACTATTCAGGAGGCACTATATCTTACACAAGTTTTGAAAGACTTCCATCCAGGATTTGAACAATCCACGAAGATATTCGAGGACAATCAGGGAACGATACGCCTTGCAAAGAACCCAGTGTATCGCCAAAGGAGCAAGCATGTGGACATTAAATACCATTTCATCAGGTCCAATGTTTTGCTGAAAAGAATTGTTCTGATGTATTGTCCAACAGATAGCATGGTAGCAGACGTGTTTACTAAATCTGCTACAAGGGCAAAAATTGAAAAGTTTAAACCCTATATGTTCGGTAACTAATGCAATGTTAGTGCATGTGGCACCATCGAGTGGGGGTGTTGGGTACGATGTATGCCACTATCACTGTTGTTCCAATGTGTGGCACTACTTTGTGTGGAAGGACACCATGTTCTGGGGTGTATATAAATAAAGGGGGTGGAGCTTCCCGGCAGTTCGCTTTTGGCAGTGACGATGCACTGAGGCACGTCAGGTGTTGAGCGACTCAGTGGTAGCGACACACAGAAAAATAAAAGAAACGTCTCCAGTCTTGTGCCTCGAACCGAGTGTAGTCACCAGCAATGATGCCTACACATGACCAGCGAGAGACTTCCGCAGCAGAAGGATCAACATCATCAAACACCGGGTTGAAACATCTCACAGGTGAACAGACTCACTGGGAACAGGTGGGTCCTATGACTGGGTATAAAAAGAGCTTCCCAGATATACTCAGTCATTCACAAGCAAAAATGGGGCGAGGTTCACCTCTTTGTAAATGTCTGTCTGAGAAAATAATCAAACAGTTTAAGGACAATGTTCCTCAGTATCATCAAAAGGTTCATAAAACCAACGTCACTAAATACAGCTCGGCGCTGCATCCGTAACTGCAACTTAAAACTCTCCTCCACAAAGTAAAAGCCATTCATCAACAGCACCCAGAAACGCTGCTGGCTTGCTGGGCCCAAGCTGATCTAAGATGGACTGATGCAAAGTGGGAAAGTGTTCTGTGGTCTGATGAGTCAACATTTCAAATAGTTTTTGGAAATTGTGGACTTGTGTCCTCCTGGCCAAAGAGAAAAGAACCATCCAGACTGCTATGGATGTAAAGTTCAAAAGCCAGCATCTGTGATGCCGTGGGGATTTGTTAGTGTAATGCCAATGGCATGGGTAACTCACCCATCTGTGATGGCACTATTAATGCTGAAAGGTATTTTGGAGAAACAGATGCTGCCATCTAAGCAATGTCTTTTTCATGAGCGCTCCTGCTTATTTCAGAAAGATACTGCCAAGACACATTCTGCATGTGTTACAACAGCATGGCTTCGGAGTAAAAGATAGCGAGTACTTGACTGGCCTGCCTGCAGTCCAGACCTGTATCCCATTGATAATTTGTGGTGCATTATGAAGCGTAAAATACGACAACACAGACTGTTAAACAGCCGAAGCTATACATCAAGCAAGAATGGAAAATAATTCCACCTAAAATGCTCCAACAATGAGTATCCTCGGTTGTTTATTGAATGTTGTTAAAAAGAAAATGTGATGTAACCCAGTGGTGTTGCAGCTAAAAACTTCAAAGGTCATGATTATTTGCTAAAAACAATAAACTTTATCAGTTTGAGCATTAAATGTATTGTATTTTTAGTGTGTTCGGTTAAATATAGATTGAAGATTATTTGCAAATCATTGTATTCTTTATTTATGTTCAACTTCATCTCAACTTCATTGGAATAGGGTTGTCTATTAGAACACAACTGTTAGATCGTAAAGCGGGATACACTTCAACTAATTGAAGTGTATCTTGTTAGTTATGTATTTTTAAATGATTTTTTAATATCATTAATGTACTCCAAATTAAGTAATATGCTCCACCTTAAAACATACTTAGCTGCACAACCCATAATGACCAAAACTAAAGGAATAGTACACCATTCGCAGCAGTAAAAAGTTAAGTTAAACGATAAATAAAAACGATTATCATGCAGCGAAACAGCAGTCCATGTGGAAAAAGGAATAAAAAGTCAATTCAGCCAGGATACAGGAAGGAGATTTTCCCATTTTCTTTATTGCAATTGGAAACAGCTAAGCAGTTTTGGCGGAACACATGTACCAATGCTCTGCAAGCTGTCCAGCCCGCAGTGACTGCTTCAATCCCCTTTTAAAAGGAGCTCACCTGAGCTCCGGGCCAATCAGGTACGAGTTGCACTTGGCCATTCCCAGGTGGTTGCAATTACCTTCCTCTGAAACAATTTCTGTCGACAAAACACATTAAGTATCACACATTGACATCACACAGTAACAATTTTGGATGGAGAGAAATGTGCACCTTTCTCCCCATCCAAAATCCCCCAAAAACATAATTGTTAATATGTGTCATTTGGCATCATGACAATGATTTTAGAAATAAAATAGCTGGCTGCCATGCTCAATTAACTCATTCACTCCCAAAGACATATTTATATATATATACTCCACACGTTCAACCCCAGATAATTATTTTTTTTCAATTTTTCCAAGACTTAGGGTAAAACAAAAAAAAAAATGGGGTCTAGAACTGGCTGGTACTGAATGAGTTAAACACGTCACTAGACAATCGTAACATGGGTGAACTTTGGACGAGAATGTGCAATGATATACACACATAGCTACCCCGAATGGACAGCATTAATCCCGAAAAAATAGAGCCGTATAATTTCCAGACATCCATCCCTTCATTTTCTGACCCACTTTTTCTCACAAGGGTCCCGGGGCATGCTGGAGCCTATCCCAGCTGTCTTCGGGCAGTAGGTGGGGAACACCCTGAACTGGTTGCCAGCCAATCGCAGGGCGCACAGAGACAAACAACCATCCGTGCTCGTACTCACATCTAGGAATAATTTAGAGCAGGGGTGCCCAATACGTCGACCGCGCTCGACCGGGAGACGTACCGCGGACTGGTCCCAAGTCGACCACGAGGGGTGGGAGGAGGAAACGAGGGGGCAAGAAAGATTTGTGTGTCTGTGTGTTTCAGTTTCGTTCATGTTAGCGCCCGTTCGGCAGTTGCTCATGGTGGCGTGCGTGCGTGCATATGCGCATGTGTGCATTGCTTGCCGCCCGTGTGTGTTCATGCATGCTTGTGTATATGCTTGCACATGCATGTGCATAATCAGGTCAATCGCGGGAAGTTGGTCGCTTCAAAAGTCGATCTTCGGTCAAAAAAGTTTGACCACCCGTGATTTAGAATGTTAACCTGCCACGCGTGTTTTTTGAAAGCGGGAGGAAACTGGAGTACCAGGACAAAACCCACGCAGGCATGGGGAGAACATGCAAACTCCACACAGGAAGGCCTTGAAATAAGTCTACTGAGTGAGACTCCACTTTTAATGGGAAAGATGCAGCGCAGAATGGTCTTTTGATGACGCAAATTACAATTAGGAGAAGGGAGTTTAGCAGACAGCATCATGCCATGTTGTTAACTCGCTACATACACACTTGTGCAACAATGCTGTCCGCACAAAGATGAGAGTACTGTTTTGGTCCGGTGTCTCAGAGGCTTAATTTACGAGCATGGACTTCACTCGCATTCTGGACATAATGCCCACAACGCCACCACCGGGAATGGCAGAAGGGTTGGAAGAAAGCAGATAATCCCTCGGGCAGTTAAAATAATCTCCCACTTCTTGTGCATTAAAAATACTCAGTAGAACGTTTGTTTTAAATGTCACCGGCATGGCATGTCTCCTCTCAAACTGTAAATCACTAGATCTCTCAGAAATATTCACTACACGCGCGTGTGTTTCTGCTTATGTGCACACGGGGCTCGAAAAAAACTTGCATAAGTACACTTTTTGGAAAAATTGTGGGATAACATACCACTGTGTGCCTTGTTTTTGGTCGACACCTTGCATAGTTTTGCATTGTTGCGTTGTGTTTCTTTGTGTTGTCCTAGTTGTCCAACAGTAAAATACACACATTACATCTCGTTGAACACATCATCGTCACACCCATATGTTGAAAATGTTGCCATAAAAGTGAAATATATCAAGATTGAGGTGTATTACAATCACCAAAATCCCATGACACAATCCGTGCCAATAGCTCGACGTGGTTCCAGCAGACATAAAGTTTAGTCTACTTTCAGCCACCAAATTGTCTGGTGCGCCAGGCGTATGTAAAAGAGAATGCCTTTGGTACACCAATTCAGCCAGAATGGTGCAGAGAGATGAACCGAGTCCCCAAAAAAGTACATCGAGGCTTGCATCGGCACGAAAATAATCTCTTCTGCATATATTCCAGTTGAGCTGCATGGTTTGTGTCCACTTTGAGTGAACCGACTCTTGAACAGAATCTTTGTCATTCCAGTCGCCCAACGAAAACATTGTTGCATGAGTGGTAGTGATAAGGTGTGTGTGTGTTTTGAGTGTGGGAAGAGATGGGTGGGGTGTACAGAGGCTATCAGGAGTGCAGACAGTGTGTCCAGCACCAAGCCGCCTCCCAAAATAAACGCCGTCCTTGCGGCTCCATGTCTGTCCGGGAGCAGACCTGGAGGCTCCCCACAGCCCCAGCGGCAGCAGTGAGGAGTCTGGGGGCCAAAGGAACAGCATGTCATCACCTTCATCACTCCCCTAATGGCCCTCCTCAAGACATGACAGACTCTGTGCTGCCCCACCAAGGCGGCAGTTGACCCACACACGCATACATAAACATGCTCATGCAAATGCTCCCAGCCTCTTATAGGCCGGACTGGAAAGACTCAGAGGCCCTCTTATGAAAACATGGAAGGCTGCTGCATATAATGTCCTGCTATAATTCTGGACCCATGCCAGTCTGCCCTCTACAAATGTTTGTAACAATGGGCAGATAAAATATTCATGTTTAGAAGTCACCCTTATGTTCAAAAATAGTGATTTGGACATAACCTGTAGTGATCAGTGAGGGCTGCAGCAATGACTTCTCTGTTGATGAAAACAAACAGAAGCAGTGACCTCCATTTACAACCTAATTATCATTACTGCTATATTTTTCCCAATAGTGTATTCTCTTCATTTTGTGGTATTTTTCAAAATGTTCTTTGATTTTTGGAGACCAGAGCGCACACAAAATTGTAGTTTAAACGGCTCAGATTTAGGATGGATGAGGGTAGGTTATTTGTTGAAGCGTTTGAGCTGTTTTTGTCGCCCCCATGCGGCCAAACAGCTTCAAACGTCAGTTAAGACGCTTGCCAGCCAGTGCAGGCACAGATCTTTCTTTTCATGAAAAAAAAATCTATCTATCTATCTATCTATCTATCTATCTATCTATCTATCTATCTATCTATCTATCTATCTATCTATCTATCTATCTATCTATCTATCTATCTATCTATCGAGAAAGAGAGACTCCAGTTAATAGAAACATATCATAATATACGGTATAGTGTAATGCTCATTTTATTTTGCAGGTGTCCCTGAGACGATTATATAATGTGAGTGTAGTTTGTAGTGCAGCCACGCACAAGAGCAACAAAACAACCTTATCCATTGTGCACTCTATTGATGGATTGATTTTCACGACATAATAGGCAGGCAGGTCAAGAAGCCTTGAACCCAACCTTTCCTTGTCAGCGAGTCTCAGGTGAGCACACGCCCATCCTCGTCCGCTGGGTTTGTGGCATCAGAGAGTGTCGATAACCTTGAGTCATTCTGCACTCTCACAGTTCAGATCTAACGCTCCACCAACCCTTTGAACCTTCACTCCGACACCCTTTCAGTGAATTTCCGTGCACGTTTTTTGAAAGCCGACCTGTTTATTTTTCTTCCTCCATCTTTGTGAGTCTGACTCTCACGCTCACTGCTGGGTCAAAGCAAAGCGCAAAGCTGGCTGCAACATTTGAATAATTTTGGCCGGAAATTACGTTTTTACAAGAAAAAGAAATCAGAAGAAGCATTTTGCGTTTAGCATGAGTTTTTATTGTTTTATTTATATTCCAGTTTGTGAATTTGTTACCAGCTTCTGGATTACATCAGAAACTCAGGTGAAATGGAAGCCTTATTATATTAGCCCTTCAAGTTCATTTGAAATATTTGGTTTGGTAAAGTACACTTGCTCCTTGAAACAATCCCAAAGAAAAAGGTCTCAGAGTGTTAGCTTGAGAGTCTGTTGTTGTACCTACAGATGCTGGATTTCAGATCAGAATTGGTATTTCAGCCCTTGTGGATCGTGTTCATCGCTGGCCGCTTCAAGATAATGAAAGAAGTTAGAATTTCAATAGACCATCAATCATTGTGATCCTACTAAATAGTGAACCACCAGATCCGGAGCGTAAAGGTCATCTGTATTTGTATATGTAGTACGTTAACTTTCACAGTATTGTTTTTTTGTTTGGACTTACACGTGGGGGAACAGTATCGAAGAAAACGAGGAAGGAAACCGGATGAAAACAAAGGAAGGGGAAGGGAACCGTGGTGTGATGAAGCCGGTTCCTCTCACAGCTCTCGGTCAGGCTGCAATCATGTGGACAGTGGCGCCACTGCCACGACTAATGGCTGTGGTCGTTCACCAGTGAGCTCTTATTTATTTATTTGACTAAAAGACCAACAACCAAGGAAATTTAAATCCTTAACGGTAGCACGAGGGGTGGGGGGGGGGCGGTTAATGCTGATTTATCTTAACAGAGTTGCAATATTTGGTGTGTGTTAGTGTGTCTTTGAAAATAGAGAGAACCATTCCTACTCAAATTCAAACCGAAAGTCAATGCAAAGCCTTCACTGAACCTAATATGCAATGAGAGATGTACCGTTGCATCTTTCGTCTTTATGAAATAGCACCTCTTGCACAGCGTTGATGTATTCTTTGGGAAATGCTTATTTTACAACTTGAAGTTAACTACACACACAAATGCAGCCTGGCTTGTTCACAGTTTCCTTTTAAGGTGACGATGAGCAAGCTGGGTGTGCTGCCAAGCCGGACACACACATTTTTACATCAGAAGCAAGATTATCCAATTAAACTGGGAAGTCAGCTGTGGTTTGATGTCACACAATTTTTTTATTTTTTGTCAAAGTATTACCCTTGGGGGGCTTGGGTCAGTGTGCTCCATTGTGAAAACAAGGTTAAAATGCAGTAGGGCTTGATGAACTTGAAGAAGCCAACACCCACACGTTGCCAAACATAATCTCAGCTCCGATTCTGTTTACATAGGGGGGGGGGCGGGGGGGGTGAAATGTTGAAGGGAACACACTCTGCACAGCTTGTAATTGCTTGTGATTCTCTCCGCAGACTTCAAAGACAAAGATTGCTGTAGTTCAAAGGTCAAAGGCTCCACCAATGCCCGAATGGCCCCCAATTTCCTGTTATGTCTGGTGTGCCGCAGGTCTAAAGCGATCTCAAATGGGAAGGTCACTTTCTTTTAGGTTCAACCAGACAAACGGCTCAGCTTGTAAAAGTCCAGCTTTAGTTCACATTATGCACTGAAGACAAACTGCAATAATAAACATTATTTGATTAATTGGCCGTGTCACTCAAAACAAAGTTGTCTTACCTTTGTGAAGGCAGAATATTTAGTGTAGCTCTCGTATTGTCGAGGCTGCATGCTTGGATATCTAATCTAATCTAATCTATTGTCGAGGCTGCATGCTTATTGTATGTTTTTTGTTCATCTTGAATCAACTACATCAGTTGAAGCCCTTTTTGAGAAGAATCCGAGGCAAGCTTTGTAAATGGAATGCATGTTCAACTCCCTTATTTCATCTTGTCAGTAGAAACCCTTTTTCACTGCCATCCGTGGTTCATGAGACGCTCTCCCTTTGCTCTTCTCCCCAGCTTCAAGTCGACAGCCAAGAAGGACTCTCACATGCTATAAATTATCCCAGGATTCATCTCACTCAGTGTTGCACTCCAACAGTACGAAATGGAAAGTGGGGGGAAGAGCATAAATTTGTGTGTACGTTTTATTGAAGATATAATTTATGATATTGGCTCAAGTAAGGCCTTGGTTTTGGAAAATACAAATTTTTTCAAGCTCCGTGGCCGTGGGTTGAAATATTAAAAAAGGCTCACTATTATACACGCACACGCGCACACACACACACACACACACACACACACACACACACACACACACAATATATATATATGTGTGTGTGTGTGTGTGTGTGTGTGTGTGTGTGTGTGTGTGATTTTTGCGGGGGTTCGGGAAACATGCGTGTGAGTGGCCCCAGTGCTAAATTATACTGAATCCTGGTCCCTCTCACAGGCCACATGTGGGATTGGCCCTGACAACTGAATGCAGCACTGCTCTCATTTTGGTAACTTTGTTTACAACCCTGTAATAGAGACAGTATAGGACCACAGGGCAGGACACAGACAAAGTAAAATCAGTCATCCTGGAAATGTTTCTGGAGAAGAACAGCCGTAGCTAAAATTAGCTTATTCGAATGACTGTATGCATGGGTTGGATTAACTTGAGTTTTGGTTTTGTTGGTATTTTTATTTTCTGACAGCGATCAACTTTCCACCCAAGTGGAAGGACTGCAACTGTAGGTAGTAGGCTACATATGTAATTCCAAGAGAAATCTGTAATTATAGTGCGGATGGATATGAGTTTCACCAGCCTCCTCCCTCTGTTTGCATTCAGAATGCAATGATGGACACTCTTTGTTTACATTTAGAACACTGAGAAACATTTAACAGGCTCACAATTTAGAAATGTACTCATCACCCATACCCAAACACACACACACACATGGACAAGCAAATGGGTGCACAGACAGTGTCGCATCTTGAGCTGTTGGTGGTTTGATTTCGTTGCTCAACATCAACTCGTGAGTGGCTTGAGTCACTTTGGTTCTGTCTTTGTCTTTCCTTTTCTTTTTTAGGTTCAAAGCAGGTCTCAAACAGACTGAACTATTGCCATTCATCAAATGACTGACTGGTGTTCTTTAATTAGTCAAAAGAAAAAAAAGATCAACTACAGTAAAATAGATTTAAAAATGTATTTACCATACATACAATTGAAGCAAAAATGACTCATACCCTGATTTTGACAGCTACAAGAAAAATAGCAAAACATATTGGGCAAAAAAGCTCACTATTTCCATAATTTCTATACAGTTTGACCAGACGTGTCTTCTCTCAATACACACACGCACGCGCGCGCGCACACACACACACACACACACACACACACACACACACACACACACACACACACAGGGACAAAATTGTTGGTACCCCTCTTTTAACTAAAAATCCACAGTGGTCATGGAAAGAAATTGAATCTAACGAAAATAAAAACACATCCAAAACTAAATTAAAATTAACCAATGAAAACCAGACACTGCTTTTGATTTTTGTTTTAACAAAATTATTTAAAAAAACAAACTCATGAAACAGGTGTAGACATAGATAAGAAAAAATGAAAATAAATTGACCGTAGGGACATGTTCAATCAAGGTATGTCCTCAAACTAGCATCACAGTCTTCAAACTTGGAATCAGTCGCCCTATTTTAAGGATGACAAGAAGTCACTGTTGTTTGGTGACAATGTGTGTACCACGCTAAACATTGACAAGAGGAAACGAAGGAGAGAGTTGTCGCAGGAGATTAAAAAGAACATTATAGACAAGCGCATTTGAGGTCAAGATTATCGCACCATTTTGAGATTTTGAACAGTCACTGCTGACGGAATGCCCACCTCTGTAAATATGATCCCATATTGTCCACTAATAAATTACAGAAAACATAACATTTAATTAAACACAAACATTTCTCATCACCTGACCCTTGAAACATTTGAAATAACCTAATTTAAGGGGTTCGTAAACCATATCTATGTTTGGGCCTCCAAAATGGAGCGGTCCGCGTGTCACCTGCAGTATCTCGTCAGTAAACTGTTGAGAACAACTGAGTATGCAACCTCGGTCATGCTACTGAAACTGGAAGGGAATTGGGAATGGTGTGGTGTCCTGTTTGTACAAGTTACAATGATTCTTTAGGATTGTGCAAACAGTTGGCTTTCCTTTAAATTGTCAGATTAAGATCAGCAATATGAATGTTTCAGAATTTTTCTTTCGCCATCAGTGTCACTTTTTTAATGTTACACTCAAAATATAGCAAGTGTAACAATAGCTTTGAACATGAAGAGGTGTATGACTAGTACTGTACTTCGTAGTGCAAATTAAAGTGATGACAAAATGCTGTGGCTGTCAGTGTCTGAATTCTTTTCTTTTATCCCGATGACCTCAAGGAACTTTGAATGATGCTGAAACTTAACAAGCGGAGTGAGAGGCAGATAAACCGCAAAGAACATACGCATAGACAACAACTCAGACCTATGAACAATTTTTAGTCTTCTATCCCCTTGAAGGTTTCTGGAATATTAGAGGAAACCAAGTAGCACGTTGATCGATTGGTTAGTACATCTGCCTCACAGTGCAGAGGTGCAGGGTCCGATTCGGGCTTCGGCCTCCCTGTGCCTATACTACGGTTTCCTTGAACTTGGTTGTCTCTGTGATTAGTTGGCAACCAGTTCGGGTGTACCCTGCCCACTGCCTCAGGGTGTATCGGATAGGCTCCAGCATGTCCGCAACCCTCATGAGGATAGGCTCATTAGAAAATGGCTGGATGAGGAGGAAGCCCACTCGTCCAGTCCACTGTGCCACCTGGCCTTTGCAGGATAAAAAAAAAACAAAACTATGGATTGAATTACAACAGCACGAGTATTGTCACTTTTTTTAATTAAAAAGAAATTAACTCAAGACAAAAACATCCCTGCAGTATAATATGACTGAACTCAGTTTCATGTGTATGGCGAGGATGTTGAAGTGCAGCACATCAGAAAAATGTACAGGTGCCAACAGGCCAAATAGCTTTACATGAGGTCAAAGCCGGTGTCATTTACAAAGTCAACTGGATTGCATGCAGGAAGCAAACAAACATGGAAATAACATGATGACAAGACCAGATTTGCGTTGAATGTCACAAGAAAACTTCTTCTCGGTAATAATTTAGGATTATAATAGATCCTGTGTATAAAAAAAATACTGCTTTGTTTGCTGTGCAGCATCAGAATCTCTTCATCTGTCGCCGATCTTGTCTTCTCTGCTTCTTCTCGTTCACTTCCTCCGGTGCGGACGGGCTCTCTGCAGAAAACCAGGGGCCCAGAATGTTCACCCAAAGCAGGTGAGCAGCGCGAGCCGGCGCCTGGCAAACAAACAGCACACCATTACGTCTCTTTAAAAGAAGGATGTGGATGAACGTGCATGGGTTTCGAGCAAAAATGGGAGTGGAAAAAAAATACATTTATCTGAAGTAATTTTTAAGTAGAGAGACTCACCAGCAACCACAGATACCAAAAATACGAAGAGATGCAACTGAGCACTTGGACAAACACTGTGAGCAGGATGACATCCTTCAGGTGCCTGGTCGAGAGAAGAGAAAAAAAAAAGGCTTGATTGCCACTGAAACCCTTTTTAACACTACACACTGACAATTTAAAACAATCAATATGAATCACACGTTACATCAAACATTGCCTGTACAGTTAAGAAATATCCTGTGAGGTGACAGTTGAATATGGTGTGATCACCTACTCGGCCATTCCCTGCTCCATGTTTAAGTCTATTCCTCCGTCAAGGAGACTTCCGTCCTCAGCAAACACCGGTTTGGCCATCGTGGACATGGAGCGGTAACTCCCAATATAGACAGCTAGCGCAAATGCTAATAACAGCTGTATGAAGGCGGAAACATAGAAACTTTCACTGAGGAGAATAGTTTGCCCCAAAATCCGCCCAGCACTCGAATACAATACTTACCCATGTCCAAAAAGTAGATGAATTGTAGAAGATCAAAAGATTTACAGCAACATATATGGCCTGTGCAAGAGAGTTATTATTTACAGTTAGTGATTGGAGTTACACAAGTGACAAATAAAACGGCTTGAAAAAGCTCGTCATCTTACACTACGCATTCAACTGACATTTACTATGATGGACATGCTCCCATTTCATGGCACACAAATGCAAGATCCATGCTTACATTAGCTCCCAGAATGACTCTTGTATAGAACTTGAGGGTTGACTCGTTCTCCTCGAAAATCTGCTTCTTTCCCTTCGTACCAACTTTGCCTTTGGGCTGCAGGGGGGGGGGCAAGATCAGTTTCATTAATAAACTTCATGTAAGCATTTCATGTCATAAAATGAATCATTGGTTCCTGATGAATTTGAATTTTCTCCTGACGTTTACGTGTCCCATTCCATGTATTTCGGTCTTTGCAGTCACCGTAGAGTTTTTGAAAATAACGCAATCCTCATTTTGTGGGGAATCTCACGTTTAGTTATACTGTAACGTAAAATGTTTCATGAGTAGATTTGTTTGAATTATATGTGGCAGGATATGGAGTCGCGCTCCCTCCTGCTTGGGCAGTGTGGCATGGTGATCATCAATTACAGGACATCCGCCTATCCTATAGATACACCTGGTTGGAACTTCCTCTTTCTGTTCCTCCTCCTTGGAGTCGGCACACACGTGTGTGTTGGCATGCAGCGTGTGCTTGTTCAGTGCAGAGTGGCGTTGGGTTTCGCCACAAGCAGCGTGGTGTGACAGGGGGCTGGGCTACCTCGGGTGCTCCTCGTGAGCGTGGTGCACTTCCTGCACCATCACGAGTGGAGTCTGGGCAGAGCTTTCCTGGACACATGCACCTGTTTGCAGCCTTACTGCTGCTGGTGCTGTTGTCTTGGCTCATGGATACTAGACACGGTCCTTAAACGGCCCCTTTTCTCCGGTTTTAAGTACTGGGATCTCTCCTTCCACTGGTTTTAATCCCGGCGCTCTCGGGGTGGAGGGTGATGGCTGAAACTGCTCCCGCAGCATTTCCCCACAGTTGCAATCGAGGCATCCTGACTGTACAATGCCAGATGGTTTCTAGTAATATTGCAGACTGTGATTAATTTGATTTGATAATTCTTTCTCTTGTGTTCTTTTCTGTAAAATAAAAACATGTCTTTTGGTTTGTTATTTGTTTGTTTATAAATTGTCTTATCTTAGTGTGACATTGTTGAGTTTCAGGTTCTTCTGATTGGGGGGGTGAATGTTGCATTTTGTTTATAGTGGTATAGGGCCGCCAGAATTGCATGTTTTAAGTGTGCGTTTCTTTTTGTTTGACAGGTGCCGAGGGCCCCGGTGCGGCAGCGGTTCCCTGGTCGTGGTCTTTCTTCACTTTTTGGTTAGCGTGTCACGGGTGCTGTGTAGTTTTGGATGTTCCCCATCTTTATTTCCGCTGTTGTGGTAACCCCATACCGTGTCCAGTTTTCCCCTTTCTTTGGCATGTCCCATACGACTCCACATCCCTTTATTTAGTCTGCACCTGTTTTTTAACTGCCTCTTCATAAAGTTTGATACTTTCTTTCACGTTCTGGCTGTGGAGGTTATTTCGAATTTTTTCCTTATGTAACTGATGTGATTGGATATTTCAAAGTCTCAGAGTATGAGTCACCAGGTGGCGTTGTCTAGTCACCGATTTAATACAGCTCGCCTTGCCACATATGATGTATGTTAATTACAATAGGGAATATCATTCATGAACGATATGCCAAAGTAAGTGTGATATTTTACTTCATGCCCCGAATGCGCACCGCTAACGCTATAGTCGGACAGTGGAGTCAGTGAACACCAAAGAAAAGAATAAAAAAAGTGCATGCGTGTGAAACCTCACCGCCATTAGCTCTCAGGGATATACTTGTGGTCGTTTCCACTGTGTCCTTTACAACACGCTGTCCTCGAACCCACCTTTGCTACGTTTATGTAGCCGCATTGAAAACTTGAAGACAAAATCGCTCCGTGTTAATTCCTGTAACACATCAGCGTTAAACACGTCTGAGATCAGCATTTCCGGCGCGTGAAATAAACGTCAGAGCGAGCTATGAATCTGAAATTTGATGGTAGTGTACCCTCTGGTGGCCATTATGTAATTATTCTATTGTATAGTTGTGCCAACAAATATCGAACGCAAACTTTAATTTTAATTTCAAGTATCATGAGACAGATCTTGAGACGTGTGGATATATAAATATAATCATAAAAGTGTAATGGAAACACATTTTCGCGTTTCCACACCATGTGACAAGGCGTCTAGCAGTCTCGGCCGGTGTCATAGCAGCTGACTTGGAGCTGGTGCGGACCAAGGGAATCCGACTGTTTAAATGAAACAAATTATCGCATAGGTACGAGGCGCTGTTGATGGGATGTGCTTTCTTCCCAATACTCTCCACGTTAAGTTGAAGAAATTCAATTAAGTGTGGCTGAACGGCGGGATACAAATTGTGCAAAAGCAAATTGGTAATGGGAACAGACACATTT